>NW_007579648.1:53652-93714 GCF_000690725.1 Stegastes partitus | reverse complement strand
AACACATAAATAGCACATTTCCATCACATGCTTTGTACAGTTTGGTTGTCTTATGTTTAACTATAGCTTTCGTCTTCTGCAATAGTTTAATGACACCTTACAGGAGAATTAGCTCCACCAACTGTTAATCTGTTCCTCTTATAATGTTCACAAATTATCACAAAGAGAACACATATTCTTTTGTCAACTTTCTGTAAATTTTGTCAAAAATTGCATTTTGGATGAAAATTGACACAAGACTGACTCCAGCTTCGTACATAACACAGTGAAGCAATAAATATCAATATTCTCATCTCAGTCATGGAAAACTATGCATTTTAGTGCATTTACCAAAATGAAATATTCCTGTATGAACCTGCAATTTAACAGCAAAGCTTCACATAGGAGGAGTCAGATACAAAGTGTGGCTATTAAATAACAAGACTGGGCAACCACAAAGAGCATACGTAGAAGCAGGTAGTATAGATTAACCAATGTGCACACATAAATAACCCCTGGAAGTTTAAATTTGCTTGAATTCAATAACATTTATTTACATAAAAATGAAATACGGCATTAGCCCTGTGATTTGATAGCCACACGTCATTTAAAAGGGGCTGGCAACCCTGACCACCCACTAATGGTGACACCTTTAGCCAAACAAAGTAGTCAAACCATTAAGGACCGACCTCCTCAAAGACGTGTACAATTTGTGTTGACATGACAGAGATAGGAATAATTCTTCTTTTGCGTTGGTTATTTGGCTCCTGATCAACCGTGAAAGAGTATGGGTCCTTACCAGTAACCTATAAGGAGTACTGTTACAGATCAAGTGACTACTAGTCTGTGTGTGTGTGTGTGTGTGTGTGTGTGGAGTGGGCGGTGTCTTGAGAACCCAAGTGGTATAAAAGAAAGCTGACAGACAACCTTGTGATCCTCATCGGTCAGTTTGCCTGACGGATCATGCAAAAGGGTGTTGAGGCTATGAAAAATTCTCACACAGTTGCTCACAACAAGCAGGATCGGACAGATTTAAACACGAGCAGAAGGTCTGGACGATGGGGATCGAATGTTATTGAAAGGAACAGTCGAACTTTGGAGCGGATCAGCAGACCAACACGAGCATCCAATAATCTTCGGGCGACTGCAAAATCTTACAACACTGCATATGTCGTGAGTAGGTCAAAACATGGCACGGGCCAGTCTAAGCCAAAGATAACAGCAAACATCTCTTTGCCACCTATCAGCGAATCAAGAACAGTCTCTGGCAAAGTGGAACCAACTGCTGCTGTCACATTGCACAGAAAGGAGTTAATCAAGCCAAAAGGATATAGTACAAGTTCATTAACTGGCAGCAAAATGAAAGACAACACAGTGTTTCGTGTGTTTGGTACACAATGCAGGAAAGCAAATCAGGAGCCTAACAAATATAATAAAATCAGTGTTGCTCTTGCAGCAAGAAACAAAGAAGCCATCCAGGATTCTGAGACTTGCAGCAGACTGATTAAACAGGCCTTTGATGATCAGCCAGCTGCAACAGTGACTCCAGAACTAGTTGACTCTGTGTTGCAGCAAAAGAAGAATGACACCCGTAATCCCGGCGCCAGTGACAGCGGTATGATGATGCCTGTCGGGGTTAAACATGATGCCAGTCTCTGCGAACCAAGGCAACAAAGAGGGTTCTGCTCTGATGACTCAGCTATTGAAACAGTATCTGAGGACTCTGAAGACAAAGGTCACCCCGAGAGGCTGGAGGAGGACAGTGATGACGAGTACTACACTGACCAGAGAATCACAGAGTGGGTCCTCAAAGTCAACTCAAGCTTCTTCTCAGCAGAAAACAATGAGACGAAAAGCTCAAAACCTGTAGAGGAACAAGACGTGGTGACTATAAAGATAATCTAAAACGGAAATTGAGCTAATATATTTATGCTATACATTTTAACAAAAAAATCTTAACCCAAGTTTCTAATGATATTCTTCATAAATAATAATACATTTTTAGAGATGCGATGCTGATAAAGTTGGTACAAAGACATTGTTTTGTACGCATATGAAAAATTGTTATGTTTTGTCAGATAATGGGTTCGCAACTAGAGAGCACCTCTGTCTTGCGGTGAAGGCCAAGTGCCTGAGAGTTCCAAATTAATGAAATTATGTTCAGTTCTCAGAAAAGAAAAACAACTCAAGAAGCCATTGTGACTGACTGGTCCTTGCTGGTTTGCATGTTAGTATACAGGGACTTAAGCTTAAAGAACCCCATTCTGTGAAGTCTTGCAGATTGATTTTGCTGTGCTAGTTGTGTTAACCAGTCTACCACCTACCAAGGGTCAGCGCACATAAGGACATGCCTTTACCTGCTGCCCAGCTTGCATAGTTCCCATCCGCAAATCTTGGTGGTCCGCACTCCATGTTACTTCTTGGTTAGTACCCAGTCGAGTGTCATGAAACAAGGTCGTATCAGCAGACGTGTGCCTATTAGAGGGTCCTGATTGATCCTTCTGGGTTAGGAGGGACATGTTGACCCAAGAGAAGGAGTTTTAGTATCTCAGGATCTTGTTCACCTGGAAGTTTAAATTGGAACGCAAGACCAACATGCAGTTTGTCAGCAAAAATGTAGCATCCAATGGAGGTTTATTGGGCAGGTCCAACTAGTAGGAGGGCCTGGTGTAGGCCTAAATACTGTATCTTCCTGCCCAAAATGTAACAACATGCCACAACCTGAGGCACAGTGAAGGACCTAGACACAAACAGCACACACACACGTACAAACCTTCGTTACCCAGAGTGGACCGTCAAGGTACTCTGGCCAGCAGTGGACCAGTGCTTCTGGTGGTTTGAAGAAACAAAACTTAATTCAGAAATTTTCAAGCATTTTTCAAACACGTCTTTCAAAAATGTCCACTTAGTAAATTAGTTTTACCTGAAAACTCCTGCTTGACCATGCTGATACATTTAATATGGTTACAGACACACATGCAGCTGTAGTATACATAAATAATATAATTTTAAATCTAAATGCTGTATTAATATTTTATTAATTACTGCTGTTGTCTATTGTCCTTATGTGTTAATACTTTAGCAACACTGTTTCTTAAAACTTTAAAAGTAATAAATTGAATTAAGTTGAATTGAGTTGTGTGTGTGTGTGTGTATCATTGACAATAACATAATTGAGAATGTTTCACAGAGTGACTGAGTAATTAGATCCACTGCACAAAATAGATGGCTGCCTTTGATTCTGTGTTTTAATAGAGCACGACTTGGTGTCAGTCCCCCTCCAGCATGACTTGCTTTGTAAATAGCTTTTTAATTCATCAGGCCATAAGACCAAAATGTACAGTTCAACCATATGCAGACCTGCAGTGCTTTTTGACTAAAATTTATTGGTTAAGAGGTGATTAACATTGAGGCTGCAGGCGTGGTTTTGTCCACTTTTTGTGACTTTTGTTACTTCATGGAAGATGCAGGAAGAAATTTGAGCAGGTAAAAGAATACCTGGATGTAAAAGAAGGGCAATAAAGCGGTACTTTGGCTGCCCAACTTGCCATTCTTGCTGGTGAGAGGGGAATGACACATGGGCCAAGCAGAAAAGAGCTTTAGGAACGACTGTACACAACAGAGTTGGTTGGACTGAGCAGAGAGGGGAGGGATGTCTAGACAACTCTGAAGTTATTCAGAGGGATGGATGGTCTGTTATTCATTGTGAAGTTAAATAGTAAGTCTTCATAATTAATATGGTGTTATCATTAATAATACTTTTTCTTGGTTAAGTATAAAGGACTGTGTGCATTAGTCACTATTATGAGAAATGCTAGAATTATGATACCCCCCAAAATCTTTGCACATATGTGCTTTCACTTGTAGACTTTTTCACAGCAGACACTTTGACGTATCAACGTAGGAATTGCACGGGAGAAACAAATTTCAGTAACAATGGCTCAGTTCTTTGGAGTGTCCCAGTGAGCCATGACACTGAGCCTTTACAACAGCTGGACCTCCACTAAATGGAGCAATCATTAACACACATGCTAATATCTCTGCTGTGAAAAAGACCTATTGTGGATCCTTTCATCTGATCGAAGGTTGAAGTTCTGAGTTTAAGCTGAGAAAAACACAATGTCACTGATCTCTGTTTACTCATGAAAGTGTAACCTCAGTGAAGAACGGAGCGAAGCGTTTTTATATTTGGTCATCAGCAGGTTATTCACAATATTGCTGTTTCAAAAAAAAAAACTTAAACTGGTAGTCGATCAATAGAAACACTTAGAAAACAACTCTAAAGATATAATTTTTACTAAAATAACTAAATCAAACTGTCACTTGCGAAACAGTGCCTCTACATGGCAGCATTAAATCATCTATGATGTTGATGAAATGTGATGAACTGTATCCTTCTAAATGCACCTGTGTGAATATAGGGGGATACATCCACTATCAACAGCAAATGCAAAAATTACAAAGACAAGTGAAGTTTTCACAGGAAAAAGGTCAAGCGTCATTTGTTTGTACAAAGAGGGACACCCAGTTTTTCCGATCAGCAAAACACCGAATCCGCACATTTCACTGTTGGATGTATTTTTAAAAAGTTCAAGGACTTGTGGCAGAGAACAGAAGGGGCACAGACAGAACCAGAGAGATAAGCAGCAGATTGGACCCCATGTGACTAAGATTGAGAAAACTGGTAAGAAAGAGCAGCAAAGATTGTTTCTGTCATGACCCCCCGGCCTCAGGCCCAGCCCTTGCTTGTCTCCTCTTTTTCTCCCTCTCTTCTCCCTCCTCTCTGTCTCTGTCTGTCTCTCTCCCGCTCTGCCTCTGTGCATCTCGGCACTAATCAGGACAATCACCCTCAGCTGCAACTCCAGACTCATCTGCACACAATCACCACTGCTCCTATAAAGACTCTGCTCATTCCACCACACCCTGCCAGACCGTAGCTATTTGTCCTGCTTGTTTCTTTCAGTCTCTGCTCTGTTTCCAGCCTGCATTCACCCAGTCAGCTTTCTCCTGCCACCAGTTTCACCCTGGACTCCCCGAGCCTGTCTGCCCCATCAGTTTTGTCCCCTTTTGTGAGTGCCCCCGCTTGTTTGAGTAACTTAGTTTTTTATCTTGGAATTCATTAGGGTTTTTCCCCCTCATAGCTTTGAGTTTTTCCCTGGTTTTTGTAGCTTTGTCCTTTTGTTGAATTTAGTCTGGTTTATCCCATTCTGTTTTCCACTCAGTTTAGTTTGGACTTTTGTATTTTCTTTCAGTTTTACTTCTCGTTTATTAAATCCTTTTCACACTCAACCTGCCTGTCTGCCTGATCTGTGTCCGCACCTGGGTTCCCCGATGTCCCCCCGTGACAGTTTCAGAGATCAATGAAAATGACCAGTTATAACATAGTTCATAAACCATTGGTACAAGCATGATATAGTGGGAACTATTCACAACTTTATTGTACATGTGTTGAAGTTCACAAGTCATGTAGTTTGGATTTCTTATAAAGATGTTCACTTTTGTATTATTTTTGTAGTCACCACTGAGGCTTAATATCGCTATTCATGGGTTCACATAATGATACATTGGCCAACAGTTTTGTTTTGTTTTTTTTTAAATTTAAACACATAACATTGTTTTAATTTCCACTGGGATCAATACAGTGCACACACAGTTGAGGAATCACCCTGACAGTGCTCTCTGGTGGACACACGATGTCATGGTGACAAACCGAAGTCACTTCAGGCAGAATTTGACATTTTGAAGTGAGTTTTCTTGCAAATTATCAGCCTATATATATAGTTATAGCTATATATGTGTAATAACTGAAAACTGGTTTATCATTTTAGCTTTACTCACTATGGTAATGAAATCATGGAGATGGAAACCTGTCTGATGAATTTTGTTTCATTGATATATCATTGGATCACATTGATGAATAAAACGATTTAGTTGGTTAAAATGAAATTTTAGAATGGCTTATAGCAATTAATTTATCTTAAATTCAAATGCAGTCCATCATATAGTCATAAACAGGGCTATGATTTCATTACATGAGCATGACTGACTTATATTTTTTATTAGTAATTGTTACACATATACCCCCAAAAAGATCAATTGAGGAGAAAACTTTCTTAGGACTGCAGAGAAATACAAAAAAGCTTGAAATGTTTAAAAATGGCATTAATGGCCTTTGAAATGTCTTTGCATTGAAATGTCACAGGTCAAAATGAAGACGTGTCCCGGCAGCAGTGGAGCAGAGCATCCTGGATCCACAGCAGCCTCCTCCTTCACATGATCCGTAGCAAGGTCTTTCTATTGTAGTAATGACTAAATGGATGTCGTGTCTATCAGCTGGCTGATTTCCGAGCCAGTCACCATGCACTGTCACACATCCATCACATGATACAAACTGTAGATCCTTCTTCCAGGGCGTGTTACACTACCACAGTGCTCGGCAGAGGTCCCCCCAGGTTGTGCTGTAATATTTCAATTTGGTGGAAAACACTATTTCAGACCTCCATAGAAATAATTTAAATGTTCAGACTAATGTAGCCATAAAGAAGAGATTAAGGGAGATGATGACTGCTCATCCAAGCACAACCTCCTATCACATGTTCAAAGCTGTTCACCGTGTGTGTCAGGGCCGGATTAGCTGGCCCGGTGGCCTCGGGCAAAACAGCGCTGGGGGCTCCTACTGACCCTTTCCTCTCATTTTATCTGGATTGTGTTCACATTTTTGGAAACTCATCAGGTTGGCTTGAATACCGCTAGTGTAAGTTATGACACTTGGTCTGTGGAATTATAATGGGTGTAATATAAATAGGGGGGAAAAGTATTAAATTTAGATTCTGACTCAGAGCCACACAAGAAAGGACAGAAAGTAGGTACTGAAGGCAACTCTAGCTTTACCAGCATGTAGGAAACAGAACAATGCAGGGATTGATACGGTAGTCTATAAGGTGAATTGAGAGGGCAGAAAAATGATTGTCCTCTTTGAGTTTAACCCATCAACGCTGAGACCGTCACACACCTGGATGGCAACAACCCAGAAGACTGTTCAGAGCCCAACCATGGGGTCAGCTGCCTGCTTCCTCGGGTCAAACCTTCACATGTGTCTGATAATCTGTCCTCATTAGGTGACAAATGTCTGCATAAAAATGAATAATAAACAGGTGTATTAATGCCATTTTTCTGCTATTGGGAGAAACAGGTTCTACCTTGTCAAAGTTTCGATTGAAGCTTTGATTGATGACTGACCACACTATTAGGTCAATGTGATATATTTCACTCAGAGGTCACATAACTCATCTGGGACTGTCACTAAATAGCAGTGGTCCTCCAGAAACACGGGCAGAGACTGGAGCCCCAAATCTTATTATTTGGAGGACATTTACACTAAAGGACACAAGTACATACACACAGCGGAGCCGTCCTCCAGAGGTGCAGCAGCAGCAGCAGCAGCAGCAGCAGCCCGCACACCACCACCACCACCGCTCTATTTCTATGTATGTGCCGTCACAGTGCAGACAGAGGTTGTAAACATGGCGGCGGACGGGATGGTGCTCACCAACCACGACCATCAGACTCGAGTGGGGATTCTGACAGGTAAGTAGACTGTTTGATTAAATACGACAAAATGCTTCTTAACGGTGCCCCTCAGTGCCGTTTGGTCTTCGCTTGCCTGTGCACGTCCGTGTCACGATACGAGCTGTCTTCGCTGCAGAGCTAGCTAACGTTAGCCAGCATGCTAACCGGTTCCGTTGACTTGTATTGCACTAACGTGCAGGCTGCCTGCTCTGACAGCTCGGACAGATGTGGTGTTCGTGTCGAAAGTAGGTTATGTGCAATTCAGTGTTGGTACGTGTACATGTACATGTGAAGACTTGCTGTCAAATTCAGCGCCGTGTTTTTACCTGAACGACAGTATAGTGATATATTTTATCTCAGCGTTAAGCCAGACAGAAGAGAGAAGAGCGAGCGGTGAAGACTTTCAAAATGAGGGCGAGGTGTTCCGAGCGAGCACGAGTTGCGATGAGTTTTTGCAAAAACTGGCGCTTTTATTTCGAAAGCACAGCCAATGTTCTTCCCATTTGCTTGTGCTTGAAGTTTCCAACTTGACGCAGCAGGGGAACATTATATTTTCTAGCAATGTAGCGTTACCGAGCCTACACGAGCTGCATTATTCATGTCCCTTTGCAGATCCGATATGTTGACCGCAATTGAAGATGTTTTTTTATTAGCACTTCTTGAATATTTCTGTTGACAGTCGCTCCATTTGGGCTTAATGTCTGTGTTTTTATTCAACGCAAAAAATATGAATTTATTAATCATAGATCGTGCCAGTGGTTGACTATTAAAATTGGAGCGCACGGCGCAGCGCTGAGGCAAAATGAATGCTGCTGTGCAGGTTGTTGGAGCAGCTCCTCAGATGAGCTCAGCTCTGAGTCGTGCAGCAGGACTGGGACCAGTATACAGCGGTGTGACAGTCACCAGTAGCTCTGCTGCCTCCTTGCTAAGACAGGGGGAGACGTGAGAATAATGCTAAGAGGATGGAGCCAGCAGCTGTCGTGGTTTGATGAGCTAGCATGTGAGCTAACAGCAGCGAAGCCCGCTGTCCGTCCAGCTGACGAGCACAACCTCCTGTCACATGTTAACACACGTTCACGGCCCATTCATGTGCTGTGTGTGGGACTGGGTGGGTTGTCGTGTTCTTACACACACCTACTATGGAAGACATTTTAAGTGGAGTGGGTCAGCTTCAGGGTGAAATATGGATCCGTGAGATGTTAGGTTAGCTTATATGGCAAAAAGGTTTTTGAAAATGTCAGATAATTGAGAATGAAGTGGTGGGTCTGCCAGCCATTGTTGAATCAGTGTTGGAGAAAAGCAGCTTGTGTTTGTCTATTGTGATGACCAAGAATGAGCTTGGATTAAGCTTCTCTGTACAAGGTGTGTGAAATCTTACTGAAATGGGGGTCGATCGGTGGTAATCAAGGAGACCAGTAACTATTATTAACAACTGATATGTATTTGCACCAAACATAAAATTCCTGATGTCAGAATTAAGAAAAACAAATCTTTGTTGAAATACCTTCAGTTATTCCTGTTGTACATATTTAGTTTAAAGTGAACTTTGCACCTTTATGCTTGATTATTGATAGGCTATTTTCTCATGATGTGAAACCAGTCACATAGTGCTGTGGGTGGGACGTTGCTCAAAAACCACATTTAGTTCATTTGATTTGGAGTTGGTTAAAAAAAAAATGGTACAGATAACCAGAAATATGCAGGATATCAGATCTGATCTGATTGGTCGACCCCTGAACTGAAATACTTCAGGGAAATCTTCAAATAGCGGCCATAGCCTTACCAAAAAGGGAGTGAGTGGTTGTCTTCATTTTTTTTTTCCCACAAACTCCTTTAAAAGACCCAGTCAAACAATGTATCCAGAACTCTGTTTGTTTGACAGCCCCTGCAGTTTATTCTGCTGACGTACAGTAGCATGATGCTGTAAATATGCACCTGCGCACCAAATGCATATTAAATTCTGGTCAAGATTAGTTAATCACATAGATAATCCCTCAAAGGAACACAAGTTCAGTTTTCAACCATAAAATATCATGCACCTTATTGCTATTTCTTCGACCAGCATGATTTGCATGCCAGTTACATGCTCTTTTGTACATTGTTCCTTTATCTGTCTTGTATGTAACATGTGTGAGCTACTGGATACCTTGATGGGGATGAATATAGTATCTATCTATCTATCTATCTATCTATCTATCTATCTATCTATCTATCTATCTATCTATCGAAAAGTATATTTTTATTTTTCCATGCTTATGTAAAAAAAAATTGTTTGCGTTTTTTTGTCAAATGTTATTATGGCTTTAAAAACTGGGCTGAAAAACTATGTAGACGGCATCATGTTCATGTTTTGTACAAAAATGTGAATACATTTAAAGGTGCACATGCAAGTAAAATTTACTTTCCTCTTGGAGAGATCGTATATCAGAAAACATATGCAATCAGTGCACTGTTCCAGGTCACACAGTTGGCTTCTCACCCTGTCTGTTAATATTACAATAAGCTCATCAGTTGATTCTGTCAAATATTCGTCTATGCAATAACTTTAGAATATTTATGAAGCCTTGCAAAGTTGTACCTTCATACCATGAGTGTTTTTCAGGTTGCGGGCCCTCAGAGTACATAAGCCTGGGTGGATGTTCTGTGCTTTTTATTTCGCGTTAATTTTTGTTTTAGCTTTTTTGAGCCCTCACAATTTTAGTAGTACCGGCGATAGACACATGGAGTTTTTTAGGACTGAAAAACACACATGGGCTCTGTTAACAGCTGCAATTAAACCAATTTAATCCACTCCAGGTGCCATTCTTCTAATATAGCCATATGGTATTCACAAAATGTAGAATTTCTCACATGATCACTGTTCACAATCTGACAGCAGAAACAGAACAAGAACTGAACACTATTAGAATACAATTTAATAAAGACTCCAGCAAGCACTGAACATTACACAATTGAGCAATGTGATTTGTCCAACCTGTTGTATAAAACACGTGAACATCAATGTTGTTTCTCTACTTCACAGCCGTAAGCTATATTCATTAATGTTGAAATATGACTATAATAGAAATGTGTTTAGGCACAGAAGGAATCATCACAAGAAGATGTTCCTGGTATCGAAATGTATGTAAAAATGAAACGTCATAATTTGTTTTATCCAACCACCTATCCCACATGCTGATATGATCCTTAATAGGTTACCCAAATTTTTCTTTTTAAAGTTTTCTCTGGTGAATTATCTGAAAACACATAACTCATCCAGAATACCAATGCTTGTTTTTATGACTGTATGTCACAGATACTAACCTGGTGCAGTTTTGCTATTGAAACTATGATATATCCAATAATATGGATGCTCAATGTTGTTTGAAAAAAAAAAAAGTGGTGAACAAAAACAAGATTATACTAAAGTAATTATAGAAAACATCAGCTGATTTTGAGGGAATCAGGTGGTATCGAAAATACTGGATTGTTTGTATGTCTTTAAAAAAACAGTTGTATACGGTGGAGCTAATCGGATGATTGCAAGGCTGCAAAGTGATTAAACGAACTCTGAACAGTGTGTTGAAACATCATATTTCTAACACATGCTTGTTTCTGTGAGGGTTCATTGTATTTAATCATACATCAACAGCTGCTCTCAGTCCAGAGCTAAAGTTCCCCCTTTATATCCCTTGGAAAGTTGAAAAAGAAGTCTCAAGTATGTTCATGCTGTGCTACTTTGAAATTAATTGAAACTGAGAGTCTGTAATGGGCCAGAATCTGTTGCCAAATACTTGCAGATTGCCTTACATTGTATCTGAATAGCCCCCTCCCAACGCTCACCCAGATACCAAAGTTTAGATGATCTCTAAACATTAGTGTCCTTGAACTCAGTGCAGCATGGTTTCAAAAGAAGCTCCGTCTCTGTAATCATGTGTCAGAGACTAGTAATGACAGGCAGCAAAATGACTGCGTCACTTTAAAGGCCTTACAGTGTAATCGGGTGTAAAATTTGGCATTTAACTGAAATTTTTATTAGTGATAGTTTCAGTTTGGGCCAAAAAAAATGATTCGTTTTCAAATCAGAATTTTAAACAATGCAGCTAGCAAATTACAAAGGCTGGAATGTAGGATGTACATGCTGTGGGTATTAATTAATGAGACTAATTAAATTTTATGTAATTTACGCAGATTAAAACTTTCAGGTTTTTTATGCTTAACAATTGATCATTGTGTAGATGGTTTAGGCATGCATGCTGTGGTTTGACTGACTTCGTGATCAGTGTCATTACTTGACAGAAACACTTTGCAGTGCACCTGACCCAGGGTTTCAACTGTTGTGTCAGTGGCCTTCTTTCTTGTGTGACCGTCCCGCTTTTAATGTTGACTTACATGGTTGCTACACATTACACGTTTTAAATCTATCACACAGTGAATATGGAGCTGAAGCTTGACTTTAGACATGACGTTCCAAATCACGTCTTTCAACATTAAACATTTTTGCCAAATTGCTGTTTTCAGCGACAGTCATCTCTGGTTTTCTTTCAGGCGAAAAAACCTGAAAAAAGTCACATAGACTCACATTCAGTTTACTCTGGGATTGTTTTTCAAAGTTGTATTTAATATTGCCCTAAACAAAAAATATATGTTTTTGCTAAGATACAAATTCACCTTCTTTCTAAAAATAGGTTCAGTTCAGTTTTATGTATGTGATGCCAATTCTCAACACAACATATCCCTGGGCCCTTCACATAGTCAGATCTAGAACGTACAATATTATATTAAAGAGAGAAATCTGACAAATCCCACAGTTCTCTTTGAGCAGCTCTTTGGTTACGGTGAGGAGGAAAAACTTTGTTTTATCAGGAAGAAACCTCGAGCAGAACCAGGCTTGGGGAGGGCAGCCATCTGCCTCAACCAGCTGGGGCTAAGGTGAAGGAGGGAGGGAAAAGGTAGATGAGATGCCTGATTCTGCTCTCATATGTGCCCAATAAACTGAAGCCTTCACTTGCAGCATTAGCATGAAGACACAAAACAGTGAATACTATTCATTTTTTGAACATGGAATTCTCCGTTTCCCCTTGAGAAATCAAATAGATTGCATTTTTCAGCGTGGAAAGGTCTGTGAACTTGTAATTAGAATAAAGAGTAAAAACCCCTCAAATTAAAGTCTGGGCAATAACAATAATAACATTAATCACAGTGTACACACGTCAAACTCCATCGAAGAGTCTCATTAGTATTTACTTAGGTTGTACTTTTTTTGTAGGGAGGTGTGTCAGGAATCAGTTTTATTTTTAATTTCTAATCAGTAAAAGTGCGTCGTTTGTCCTGTCAGAGGTGTTCTGGTCTCATCTGAACTTCTCTCCTCTCCAGTCAGTGACAGCTGCTTCAAGAACTTGGCTGAGGACAGGAGTGGAGTCAACCTGAAGGACCTGGTCCATGATCCCTCACTGTAAGTTCACACAGAGATTCTATGGTGTGTACACAAACACACAGACACATGCACAAGCTCACATTACACTAACTGTTACTCTGTCACTTCCTGCAGACTAGGAGGAGTCATATCTGCCTACAAAATTGTTCCAGATGAGATCGATGAAATCAAGGTACATCGTCTTTCCTTTGAGCTCACTGTCAGTGTAATCCCTCACAGTCTATGAGGCACCTAACAGTATCTGGAAAAACAGTCTGGACTTTACACACATTCCCACTGAACCCAGAAATGTTTTATTCTGTCACAGAAGAAGAAACAGTACAAGCTGTGGTGCCTTAACACTGAATGAAAACAATCAAATTCCTCCCTTTGCTTGCTAGTCTCTGGTAGGAACCATCTGTGCATCGACCGGTACAGTCTTCATTCTTCAGTGTAACGCTGTTCTAGCTAATTAATGCAATGAATATGCCCCGTTTTGATCCCTGTGGACAAACGGTAAGCCAGGGATTGTCTTGCTTGAGGACATTTGAGCAGAGGTGTTTCCCGCAAAGCAAGTTTGAAATAGCCAAGCTTTCTTTGTGTTAGCTGGTTCAACAAAACCTAAACTCTCAGTCTGAGATAATGGTTGCCACGACGGTGGAGATCAACTTTCTTTGGTAACCAGGCCTTCTTATTTCGACTTCTTTGGGTGTTCACATAAAAAGATGCATCATGTGACTCATCTCACGAATGATGTGGCAGCTACTTCAGTCAACAGGTTGTTAAAATGGAGAGCTATGAAAGATATTGAAATTTATTACAGTAGAAAGTGCTGCTACTGCAAATGATGCAAAGACAAATTCTGGTGGAACATTGCTAATCATATGTTAATGTATTTATTTTACTGCTTAGTGCGCTTTCAGTTCGGCTGCTTATTTCTAACTGACAGCTGCACATTAGAGCTCTGAAACTTTAAGCTTCATTAATCTAACCATAATATTAAAAAAAAAAAAAAAAGTACATTTAGGTCCGAAACGGTCCCAATATTAAGGACATCACTTTCATTTTTGGCTGAATA
Source organism: Stegastes partitus (assembly GCF_000690725.1). Lineage (NCBI taxonomy): Eukaryota > Metazoa > Chordata > Actinopteri > Pomacentridae > Stegastes > Stegastes partitus. The sequence continues at coordinate 79,693 of NW_007579648.1, read as the reverse complement.
CAAGTGAAATTAATGTTATTAATTGAATTTTCTCTGTAATAAATACCAGCAGAATAATCCATTTTCTAATCTGTGTTCTATCAGCTGCAGTACCAGCAGTGTAAACGGATTTGACAGCAAATCAGAGTAAAACATAAAAACATATTTATGTGATTTCTGCATCACCAACTAAATACATGTAGGTTTCCCATGGCAACACAATTTACAGTGTGTGATACAGTAACTGCACCGTTTCATTCAGTGGCATTCCTAACATACAGCACAACAAGTTTAATGATATAACATGTTCCCTCAGCTGAGAAACGTCAGGGAACGAATTGGTGAAAGGGAAACGCTTCTTACAGCCGATTTAAATCTGAAACTCTGAACAAAACCTCAGTTGCATGCAGGTTCGTTTCACAGCATATGTTACCATGGTGATTTAACAGGTTAATAGAGAGACACTTTAGTGTCATTGCAAACTGTGACTTTTGGCTCAACATACTGAGCTAAAACCATGAATTTTGCTTCTTTGTACAGCCCTCAAGGTAGATGTTTGTCATCGTCTAAGTTTAAACTCAGGTGTTTCTTTGAAGGAAAGTCTGTCTATTGCATCTGCCTTTTGGGTCCATAGGTTAAGATAATGCAGGGGTTAGCTGTTAACTTTGTGTGTGTGTTCATATGTGTACAGGAAACTCTTCTGGAGTGGTGCGATGAACAGGAGCTGAATCTTATTCTCACTACTGGAGGAACTGGCTTTGCACCACGTGATGTTACACCTGAGGTACACACACCAAGACCTGCTTGTAACTGTGATTTAAACAAGACATTCAGAGACTAAACTAGGAAGCCCTGTCTGTAAATTAACTAAAGGATATACCCTTAATTAAACAAAAAAATGATTTTGGACAAGCAAGTGCTTGAAATTTCTTAATTAACCGAGTTCTTGTGATTGTGTTGTAGGCCACCAGAGAGGTGATAGAGCGAGAGGCCCCGGGTATGGCTCTAGCCATGCTGATGGGATCACTCAACGTTACACCACTAGGCATGCTATCCAGGTGAAGACTTTCTGTTCTCACTGCTCAGTTAAGCATGATGTCTACACCAGGGGCTGCACTGATAATCTGCTCTATTCTAACCAGATTAGTGTGTGGTATCCTGTACTGCTCTAATTGGCTTTCTTCTGTATTGTTTTTCAGGCCTGTTTGTGGCATTCGTGGTAAAACCTTGATCATCAACCTTCCAGGGAGCAAGAAGGGCTCCCAGGTACACTTCTTTGACTTTAGTCACTGTGCTGCCTGTGTAAAAGGTGCAATGAAAAAGTTCTGAGTTTGTGCCTACAACAAGTGAAAAACCATATCCGACTGATATTTATCCACCATCCTTTGCTAAATAGTCTTCTTGAGCAACAATATACCACTCTGAGTGCTCCTGTCGCATTTGGAAAGCAACATGGAAGTCTTGTTCTGACCACTCGCAGGTAGACGTTTGTGATTTTACTGTGGACCTTGAACCTTGTGCAAACATCAGTGTTTCAAACTGACCTGGCCTACATGTTGAGAATCATGGCAGGTAACAAGCCAGATACCTAATAGTTGTATTCAGTGGAAGAGTCTGCAGAAGACTGAAGAATACACATCAGTTCAGCAGCCTGGTCAAGAGCACGCTCATAGTTTTGTTTGACACTTTCGGAGTTGTGGACCATGCATTTGGTCTTCATGTTCAGACAGTAAATGGCGTGTTCCACTGTAATATCCTAAACCGTCTCACGTAGAACATTTGACGCAAACTGAATTGTGTCATCATGTTAACACTTTTGTTCACAGCACATTAAACAGAAAACAAGTATTTATTCCACAGCCACACAATCATCACTCTCCACCCAACCTACTCCTCAGATTTGTCTCCTTCTTTCTCTTCCCCAAAGTAAAATTTAAGCTGAAAGCTGTACGTTTTTACACAGAGGAGGAGATCGAGTGTATGTTGCAAATTGTTCTTGAGGCACTTCTGGAATGGGACTTCCAGGGAGTGTTCCCAATATGACAGTATTGCTAGGAGCGTTGTATCAGTGCACAGGAAGACTACTTGGAAGAGGATGTCAACCAATCTTAAATCAAGAACCGCTTTTGGTTTTCATAGGTCTCGGTACTTGGAACTTCTTGATTGCACCTCACACTCTGCTAAATTTGCATACATCTTAACTCATACAGTCTATGCTAACATGTTACTTATGGGAATCTATTTCCATGTATGTGTCTGATAATGTTGATAATGCTACATATGACAAACTGCTGTAGGTGTTGTCTTATCTACTTTTCACTTCAAAAGTTAACAAAGTATGTCATTTGCCAAGGGGTCCAAACTTTGGCATGCATCTTCTTTTAAAAGGAATATATGTTAATTGGGTTTTAAATGATTTTTATTTAAAGAAAAATGAAATATGATAAAAATCTGTGCTTTTTAGGGCACACATTTTGGACTTTCTCATCGGAGAGAAAAGACCTGGACCTGCAGCCAGTTTCTGTAGATTTGCCACAAAAAGCAATACTTTTTAGTTTACACATTACCTTTTAAGCTATTGTTACCATACAAATATTAATAAAGGCAGTTTTAAAACTGCACTCAAAATTAGGCGGTTTTATTCATGCTACAATAGGTACATGGTGGTCTGCTATGTGGACAGTCCTATTGATCCTCACATCTAACACATGGGAATGTAGCAGCTGGTTACAGATTAGGCTGTAGCACCTCGTTGTTGTGATCATTCCTGTTGTGATCCGAGCACAGAGGGCAGACGTAGGGCAGGATTTCTGGAGAAATTAGGCATTACTACTGTGTTTGGACTCCGTCAATAGAAAGCATGTACTCTTGCAAATGTGTACATGGATGTGAAAAACATGAATTGGCCTTTAGGAGAGAGCAGAGCTAAAAGAAAAGTTAACAAGTTAACATTCATCATGTGGACACAAACATGACCCCAAACGCATGGTAGTGTTCTTTTGTATCTACTGGTCTATTAAAGGTAATAACATGTCGCTGTCGAGTTTTCAGCTTGTTCTGCAGTTGGTCAGTTCATGCAGCTTTAGGGTATCTACTGTACATAGTGATTAGCACATGATATGAATAGGAAACATGTAGCAATAACAGTCCAGCTACTGCGACAGATTAGGAAATAATACATCAAACCCCAGACCTGTGTTGAAATGCGAAAAGCACAGATTTTGCCTTCTCATTTATCACACCTACATGACACTTGCTAAATATTAACTTGGCACAGTGATGATGTTGGTGGTTGTCTTTGGTTACTGGTTAAAAATGCTCCTAAATGACACTCTGTTGTTTTCTCCAGGAGTGTTTTCAGTTCATTCTGCCAGCTCTGCCTCATGCCATCGACCTGCTGCGTGAGGCCACGGTCAGGGTTAAGTCCACACACGCCGCCCTGGAACAGCTGCCATCCCCTTCTCCTCTGCTGGCCAACACGCACACCAACACGCACTCTAACACACACACCATGGAGCGTGGCACCCAGTGCGAGGAAGAGGAGGAGGATGAGGAGGAGGACCGGAGGAGAGGTCGACATGCGCACAACCACCACCACCACCAGCATGGCTCCTCCCACATCACCGCAGCCGCTATCGCTGCCAAGGTAACCAGTCGACAGGACATACCAAGACCAGTGCTACTGCTGCTGGAAACTTGACAGATGAAACTTTAATGATCACTGTGGGGAAATTGGGTCATTGCAGCAGCGGGCTACTGTACTATAGACAGATGCTGCTCAGATGCTATAGGCTGCTGCAGGACTCTAAACAAATCCACATATTAGTAGTAAGTAACTAGACAGCAGGGCTCCTCATGAAGCCAGGGTGTCTTATTTGAATTTCAAATATAAATGTTGTGATAGTATCATGAACATTCACAGTAGGAAAGGGATCCTAGTTAAATTATGGCCTGTTACTGTTAGCCCCGACATTCACACTTACTAATATGCGGTATGTGTTTAGAGACAATTAAAAACATGCTGTATGCCGGAACACATTGCAGACCGAATGTGATTCTATCAGTCTGGCCACATCTGCAGGTGGCCTGGCTGGGACTGCTGGCGGATGTCAGGCACATGCAGGACATACACTGTGACAGCATGCTTAAAAACTAAATTAAATAGTGACCTTACTTCACCTTTGTGAGTGCTAGTAATACGCTCTTCACATTGTACAGTAATGACCACTTCAGCACCTTGTCAGATAGTGTTGCATTGCATTGTGGGTAAATTAGAAGATGACCCTGCTTTGTCTTTTCTATCGTTTTTTTTTTTTTAATACTCTCGGATAACTCTTCTTCCTACGTGGTGCTGTTGTTCATCTGAACACAAATTAATTAATATCAGAAAAGTTAGCAAGACTAAAGAAAAAGAAGCTTACAGATGCCTTCAGCTTCCTTCTGCCAGGCGACCCTTGTCCTGTGGACCGCCGCATCACGCAGGGCTGTCAGGGTCCTTGTTTGGTGACAAATGTGCCACTTCTGTCTACCTCTTTGGCACATTGTGATTTAATATAAAATTGGAACAATAGAAACTATATGAGAATGTTTATTTCGATCGTGTTTACCTGCAAAAGCCTGTGATGAAATGTTATCAAAATATCACAGATCACATGTACATGATCACACCTGGAACCACATGGCAACAAATATGCATAGAATCCAGAATAACACAAACTCCAACACCAAACCTATTGAAATGCCTTTGTTTATTTGTGTTTCACATATTAAAAAGAGAGCTTCTCAACATTTGTATACTAATCAGGTGGGTCTGTGGGTGTTGTGAAATGGTCTTACTCCACTCGGGAGAATTACACTTGTTTGAACGAAGATAATGTGAATCAAGGTCGTTGCCTGTTTCAGTCATTAGTATCCAGAGTTGGATAATAATTACACACGTGTTCTGGAGCAGCCAGTTAATCATGACGATGTCGACACTTTGTAATTTCATATCATTTCATCTCAATCACCTGTCTGTGTGTCTGTGTGTGTACGTATACGTGTGTGCATGCCTGCATGTGTGTATGTGTCCATCAGACAAGCCATGCTGTGGTCATGGCTAAGGGGGGTCCCTACCTGCCTGGCAACACACCCGCCCCTCCCTCTCATTTCACCTGCTCCTGTACTCATGACCAGCAGGTGAGACACTCACACATACACCTGTCCTCCTCCTGTCATTGGTCAGTCCATCATGTCTGTCAGTCTCACACTGCAGGGCCCTGTTCTTCATACATTTATAACTGAGTTAGCCTGATTTGGTTGTGGATAATTTGAGAACAATCCTGGATTTTTCAGTTTTTCTGTATCTTGAAATTGACTTGGAGCTGTTGGTAGACCAAATCTTAAAAAAGAGCAGGCCTTTTCACAGTGAGCTGGATGAAGGGTTTTCAAGTTAAACCATATACATTAGCAGATTTTTAGATATCAGTCACCCTCCTCCTAATTTATCAATATAATACAGTACGTGTTGATATAATTACGATTTTATATGCATATATATATAGTAACTGATAAATTTACCCTAAAAACCCAGGCACTTTCTTGCAATTTTTTGCTCCTGTTCACCTTTTTACTCACTGGAGGCTCATTTTTTACTGCAGTATAAAGTTCTACACCTTTATGGAAGAAGCACAACCATGCTAGAAGTAGAGAGAGCTCAGAAATATCTTCTGTGCAGTATGACACAGTTATAGTGGCTGAAATTGGAAAATGAAAGTTGAATTACTTTTTTGTTTGTTTTTTTTAACTGAAAAAAAAAAGAACGGGACTGAACATGTCCAACATTTTTATAGTGCCCCCAGTTATTACCTATGCTGGAACAAATTATCTCCACATGCTATAGATATTTTACTACTTAGATTTGTTTTAATACTTGTCTTTGATTTGCTCTGTGTAAACACAGCCTGCAGTTCAACTTAGTTCTGCTGAAAAGTTCCTGAATTTTTGTCATGTGACTGTTGATCACAACAGAATCACTATAAATATTAAGGTGCTTTTGATAACCTATCAACATTTTAAGCTTAGATGTTGTAAAATTTTCCAGCATAACAGAACAAAAGTTAAAAATCCAACATTATTTCAATATTCACAGCATATAAATGAGAATTACTAAGCTTAAAGGACACTAAATCAACAGTTTTATGTTAATGAAATGCACACATGTAAAGTGAGGAGGGTTTGCATGTAGCAGGAACCAGCATCCTAAATTTTTATCTCTGCACATGGTTCTTGTCTATCTGCTCATTATTCTAGTTTTACAGCTCGCAACGTTTGTGTTATGATGAGTGACATCAAGCTCAATTTCAGCATCAGGCAGCTCTTCAGACTGATAAACCTCAGACAAACCCACTGTTTGCTTCTTGCCCAGCACCACACATGACGGGATGGTGAGAATAGTGGCAGCTGCCAAAACAACCAATCTGTGGCGTTAAATGCTTGACATCATCACAAGCGAGAGCCCAAGTAGATGCTAATGTTTTTCTGTGTCGACTGAATGTGTAAATAGGCAACTGTTTGCTAACAAGTTCACATCTATCAGCTTGTCCTGCTTCCCTGAAGTGGCTTGAAAAGTCAAATAATACTTAAAACAGTCAGCAAGTATGAATATTAAAGTATTGAGTATTATTATTGCAGCAGGTTTCTCAGCTTGAAGACAACCAATATGCAATTGCCATTAAAAAAAAATAAAAAATTAAAAAGGGGCGTGTCTGTCCAACAAACCATGACAGAAGAGTTTAGGAAACAATCATGAGTGCCAATCACGGTTTTGACTTTCCTCTCATGTTGCCTTTAGTTCTTACTTTATTAAGAATGAATGACATTTTTCTAGCTGGCTGACATGTTAACCTGGAACAGCTGAGGCATATATGAAGAACAGGGCCGCCCTGACTGTAGAACCAGCAGAGATGTTGGTGGTTGAAAGCTGCAGTTTGTAGGTGTGATAGCTATTTACTTTGCAGCAAAACAGCTGGAAAAAAGTTTTGGTATAAAAAATTGTCCAGTCGCAAACTTGGTAATTTAGTCATGAGAACATAGAAATGAAATCATCCGTAAGGGATGCCGGACACTTCAGGCCACTCATGACTGATTTGTAATTCCTCCTTGTTGACTACTGGTTGATCCTGATGTCACTCAGCAAATCATCCTGCCAACACCAGGTCAAACTTTTTTACATTTTCTTCACAACAGAATTTTTGTATGTTTTTGCCAATTGATTGCAATATAATAACTCAAACAACTTTCTATCACTGAGGAGACATTGCCAAAACATGCAATGTATTTTTCTACCTTCCAGGAAGCCACTGATTTCAGTTCATTGCAGTGTGGTGGGGTTGTAACAGCCATATGAAACGCATCTTGTCTACAACTTGGAACTTTTTGCAGTCCATCAGGGAGAACATTTAAGCCCTGTTCACTTGAAACCAGATTTACCTGAAGTGCTCATGTGATTTTACAAACTGCAGAGGTTGTTTGTTCTTAATCCCACTCAAATGTTCCGCTGTATGTATGCAGTGTGTCTGTAATTCCAATTCAAATGACCTACTATTTCTGTTCCAGACGCAGAGCTTTAAGCCCTTTTTTCCCCCTTTTCCGTTTGAATAAAAAGCTACAGTGAAATCCATTAAAGAGAACTTTGATAGTATTTGGGTGCGTTTGAAAGACCTATTGAAAGAAAGTGAGATCAAATTGTATCTGCAGATAATCCGTTGGTCAGGGATTTGCTCAGTAGATTTGAGCGAAACACAGACTTTGTTTACCCCCATTCGAATGTGCCACACACTGAATTCCTAAATCACATGAAGTCCCCGCTCCCTACGGTCTGATTTTCTGCCAAGAAAATCCAACGCTGAAAAGACATTGTACACATTTTGCTGTGCCTTCACACCCTCTGTAACACCAACCAATCTGTAATCAGTAATCAGGTAATGTTGTACAAGTCTTGTACAAATCTTGTACATCAGTAGATAAGATTGATGACAGCAAACAGCACACACACGTATATATTTTGTCACCACCAATTAGTCTGAATATACAGCACTGATAAAAACATTCAGCAGTCTTATTAGATTCAGACTTAATCTCGTCAAAGTCCCAATGAAGTCACAGGTGGTCATCAGATTCCTCACTTTACATAATTTCAGAGTCAGGAGCAAAATGTGCCACTCCCTTATTTATTTTAGCGGTATGTTGAAGTGATAAGAGTTTGTTGCTTTGCTAGTTGAACGGTGAGACTACAGTAGTCGCCACAGTTTTAGCTCACTGTAAAACAACTGAAGAAAATTCTTTGACTAGCATTAAGTGTGTCTGTGTGTGCGGGTGTGTGTTGTGTGTGTGTGTTTGTGTGTATGTGTGTGTAGATCCCGGACTCGATCATTTCTCGAGGCGTTCAGGTGCTTCCTCGAGATTCGGCCTCTTTAAGCTCCACCCCTTCCGAGTCACCACGGGCAACACAGGCAACCTCCCGCCTTTCCACCGCCTCATGCCCGACACCTAAGGTACACACAAACTTTCATCCACACACACAGAAATGAGCGCTAGCAAATTAGACCCGCTGAAAATTCAAATCACTTTCAGCCATAGAAACGGTTACAAAAACATGTGTCACTTTGCATGAAATTTCAAGTTTCCTGTCTATGCTTTGCAAGATTCCTAGAGCATGCCAAATATATGTAAATGTAGCTTTACTGGTGATGTCCCAACAGTTCCCCATTTTAAAAAAAATATCAATAGACAGTTCCTGCATGATTAGAGTTTCTGCCTTTTTCCCAAAACTCCTTCTTTCACTGTACGTTATTTTCAATGTTTTTGTCACTAATTACAACAAACTCCCAGAAAAGAAGAGGTTGTCAATTTGATTCCATTCCAATTATTGTGAGATTTTTTTCAGGTCCCAGTGTAACCATCTTGATCACTTACAAAACTGTTACAAAGGGTATATATGTTAGTATATATCAAATGGAACTCCCAATTCTCTCTCAATTTGGCTGTCAAATGTATTTATCAATACAAAGCCGAATGTAAAAGTTTGTGGTCGGATGTTGTCATCCTGATTCATTTTCACAAAACACAACTGTCTGCCTCTCGGTCACAGTTACAGTTACCTTGACTTAGCAAATTAAAGTCTCGGGACTTGTGTGTTGCTTGGAATTGAATGGGAGTGAATGGGACTGTGAGGTTTGGCAAAGCTGATGTGTAAATATCTTCAGTTGTGCTATGTACATGTAAAAATTGTCCCAATTAATGTAAGTCAAAGGATTATAAATGGAAAAAATGTGAAAACTCAAATTATGCTGGAATTGTCTTTAAGGTCATTTTTAGATTACAACACTGTTTACTTACTGACGCCTTCAGTAGAAACAGGCATATTTAACAGACAGGATTTAGTTCTAATGTACCCCATTTACAAGAAGATTTTGTCGTCTTTTTTTTCCTTTTTTCTTTTTTTTTGAGAATGAAGCCACCCTGTTCACTGACCTCCTGTTTTAATTTGCTGTTGATGTCTTTTGCTATTAACACAAACTCAGCATTTCCTCAGTGTTTACCTGTCGATTGGATCAGTGCATCAGTCATATCATACTTACCGCTATGTTGGTCTGAGTTCCTCATTTCGAACACAAACAATGTTTGAAAATTATTTCCAGTCACTTCCACTCCTCACTTTTTTCATTTGTCATTAAGGTGCCTTCGCTGAAGCTTGACACTTGCCTTGATAAGTTAACGTCTTCCTGTGGCTCAAATGGAACAATCACTTCAATATCTGATGATCTTTTAACTGTGTGCACACCTACCCCAGGCTGTGCACAGATACAGGGCAGAAACAACACATACTACACACGACACAAAGCTTGAAACCTTTTAAAGTGTGTGGAATAATTCTCCATTTCTTTAGTAGAATTTTAATTTGAAATGCACAGGTTAGTGTTTCATTGACAGAGATGAAAAAGTATAAAGGTAGAGGTGATTGGAATGAATTAGAATATGGACAACTGTGTTTCTGTTAAAGCTAGAAACTCAGAGCAGGAAGGTGGTGAGTATGATGTAACTCTGATGTACTGATGGCATTAGTCTTGTAGAATTTATGGTATTCATTTTTATTTACCAGGAAACTGAAGTTTTTTTTTATTATTTTCAAACCAAGGCAAAGACACAGCTTTTAAAACATGCTGACAGAGCACAGAATTAAAAACACAACGATGAATTACAGCATGAACACGTCATACGTGGAAAAAGTAACATGTCGTCACAGCTTTTACAAACTGTTTGACAGAAGCTGTATTAGGAAAGAAACTTTCATCATAGCAGATATGGATGAGACACAGTGGCTCATATCTGACATGTGATTCAACAGTAAGACTGAGATGATAACCCAAGATGTTCCAACAATAACCCTGTGTTGTTCTGCACAATCAGGAAGTCAGACAAAGACATGTTTGTTGTGACTGTTAGACTACAATTCATGTTCTTTATGTTTCCTTGCCCTCTGTATAAAACTAAACTATTAATAGATAAATCAACATAAAAGCCTATCCTCTTATGGAACTGTGGTGTATGATCACTCCTTACACACATTTGCATCAAACAATGACCAAATATAGAATATCTGTCTGTCTCCCTGCAGGTTCAGTCACGATGTGGCAGTAATGAGAACATTCTGAGAGCCAGTAAGTTTACTGTGTTCGAGTGTGTGTGTGTGTGTGTGTGTGTGTGTGTGTGTGTGTCTCATTAACATACCGGCTTTACAAAAGAAGCCTGCACAGTGTACAACATAGAAACTTTATGGTATTGTTTGTAGAAGCATATTCCCTATTGACTCACACCAATTCTTTTTAATTGTGTGTTTTGCGTTTGCGCAGGCCACAGTGCAGTTGACATCAGCAAAGTGGCACGTCGTCACCGCATGTCCCCGTTTCCACTGACATCAATGGACAAAGCCTTTATCACTGTTCTAGAGATGACACCTATTCTGGGGATCGAAGTCATCAACTACAGAGGTGGGTCGCCAGAAGGTGTGTGTTTGTCTGTCTACAATATATGCATGTCTTCTCTGTTTCCTTTGTTGTACATGTAAAACAATCCAAGTCTCTAAATCAATCTAATACTCCAAAGATTTTCAATTGACTTTAAGTCGGGCAACATACTTGTTCAGATCATAGCTTTACTTTATTCTTCTTTGGAAAGTCTAGTGTGATTTTGGCAGTTTGATTTGGATGGTTATCATGCTGGAATATTCCTCTTCTGTCATGCTTCTGCAGACTGGGAGTAATCTGCTTAGCCAGAACTTTTGGTATATCCAGGCATTCATGGTGCCTTCTGTAAATCTAATCTCTCCAACACCTTTTGCTCTCATGCAGCCCCACCTCACCACACTCCTCCCATGTGTGTGCTTTACTGTCAGGACTATGCAGTCACTGTGGTAGTCCTGGTCAGGTTGATGCTAAACATGCTGCTGGACCCCATCTGAGTCCAATACATTTATAAAAGAATGTGCTGCCAGTATTCATTAGGCTTCTTTCCATTTCTTTAACAATGCTTAATCTAATATTCTTATACTGAGCAGCAAGCAAGAGGGGTTTTCCAGGATGCTGTCCATAGACGTTAATGTTATGAATTGTCCTTCACACTGTCTGAGCTGTCACACAAACTGTGGTACTATGGCTCATTTGGTACCTTCTGATTACTGCTACAACTGTGTTTCTACAAATGTTTAATTCATTAATCTTCAGATATTCTTTTACATCTTTGTGAAGTCCTGCAATCAGACTTTTCATTTCCTCTGACAATTCTTTTCTATGTGGAGCCATGATGCAAACATGCAGATGGATGCAGCCCAAATGTTCATTTATGTATTCTGACTTATTAGAATTCACAGATGTTCTCACTTTTGTATCTGTGATCACAGGTTTTCTGACTTGTGTGTCAGTGATCACAGGTTGTCACATTAGAAACAACGCAGTTATTTAGAAGTGATACCATTTTTAATCATTTAACATTTAAGTGATATTACTCAGAGGTGCACTCACTTCTGTTGTGTACTGTATCCACACACACTGTAGTCACTAGTGTATTATTGCTAATCTAATGAGGGCTTTGTTGTTTTATTGTGGTTAGCACTTAGCTGAACAGTGTTTTGGACTGTCCTCTGCAGATGGTTTGGGGCGAGTGCTTGCTCAGGACATCTATGCCAAAGATAACCTTCCTCCGTTCCCCGCCTCTGTTAAAGATGGCTATGCTGTACGAGGTGAGACCACTAACACTGCCTCATATTTTACTTTACATCAGATGCACAGATAGAAAACAGGATTCATGACAATGTCATTAAACATCTGCATTCATCTGTTGATTTATGTTCATTTATTTGCTGACAAACAAGGAGGGAAATTATCACACATTCAAACTGTCCTCATGGCTGTTACTTGAACATTAAAAATCAATGATCATGGTCTAATTTTCATGATTAACTTGATTACCATCATTATCATTAACTTGTAGCTGCTGACGGCCCTGGAGATCGCTTCATCATGGGAGAATCACAGGCTGGACAACAGGTCAGCTCTAATACATTAACACTACTAGTACCTTGTATCATGACTTCAGCAATGCAGCTTTCCTAACAACAGGACTAGTAGCACCTCTAAAACTTTATTAGCTGTTTTATTCTGAGCAATCTGACCTTTGTGGGTGATACAGTTAGAAAAATATGGTACCTTCGGTATTAGTAGCACTGCTATTAATAATTCTGGTGCTGCTACGAGAAGTACATGGGCACTGTTTTCATGGTGCAAGCACCATGACCAGCACAGAGTGGGAGGTTATGGATGCACGGACTGTGTGGGCACGGGCAAGCACACCTGCTATTTCGGTTCAGCGCACAGAAAAGCTGGATGAGGTGAAATATAGATCAGAAGGTGTGGTGAATAATAAGTACACTCACATCACAGGTCTCATCGCTAATCACAGGGAACAACAGTGATTCAACGAACAGAAAGAGCTTTTCCAGGAAATCGTGACTCTGCAGACAGAAGCAGATGGAGACTTTTACAGTTCTGATGCATGTCTGATCGTGGCACTCTTCTAATGTAGCAATTTATATTTTTATGTTTATTTAATCTACATATAGTGATATAAAAAAGTCTATGAATACTTTGGAAATAAGCTGATAACACACAAACGTTTCTAATTTTTCAAACTGTTGTTGAATGTATCCCTTATAAATTCACAGTATTGGTGGAAAAAGTAAGTGAATCCTGGAAGTTAATGACTTGTCATACCTTATTGTCTCAGCAGTATCTTCAAACAAGTGTTCCTGGTACAGTAGCTGTTGATCAAACCTGCAGAACGTTGAGAAAAAGAGGAACTTTGGGTCATTCTTCCCCACAGCACGGCTTCAGCCCAGCCTTGGTCTTACATGTCTTTGTGTTGGGTGAAGGCTTGGTCTCTGAATGGGCCCCTCTAGAAGGGCTGATTTTCTTTGAAGCCAGTTTGTAGTAAATTTACTTGCTAATGTTTAATGCCATCACCCTGCTGCGTCACCCAGCTTCTGCTGACCTTCAACTGGACGACAACCCTATCCTTAAAATACCTCGACAGACTTGGGAGTTCCTTTTCCCCTGGGTGATACCAAGCTGTCCAGTTCCAGAGGCAGCAAAGCAGTCACAGATCACGATCCCTTTTAAGTCAAAGTAGCTCTAATCCACAGCTCCAATCTGGTTTCATTAATTGGACTCCAGCTTGTTAATGCCTGACTCCAATTAGCTGCTGTTGATGTCATTAGGGTTCACGTGCTTTTTCCAACCTACACTGTGAGTGTTTGAATGATGTATTCAACACGGACAGGCACCATATAATGATTTGTGTTATTAGTTAGAATAGATTGTTCATAAATGTAACTCAGATGAAAATCTGTCTGTATTTTAGGATGAATGTATACATAGTTGCACATTAAGTGACGGACTTTTGTTGCTACTGTACATTTGTTACAGACATGTTAATGCATTTTGAAAACAAAACCTGACACATTACTTTCACCATAAATATTGGAGAAGGAGACAGTTTTGCGCAGGACGAATTATTTCTGTTACTTCGACACCTCTAGTATAGACTGTTGGAATAATGTCTGACCAGTGTGATTTGTGTAACAGTGTGTGTTGTTTCGTTGTGACAGGATGGTGCTTTAATTTAATTAACGGCTGTATGCACGTGCACTATGCTGGGTCGCAGTACTTCTCAAATTACAGGCTACACATTTATCACAAATAAATGTCCTGCTGCCTTCAGGTGGCTGCATGGGTAAAGATTAAAGGCTACTGTTAGAATCCCCCACACTGATTTGTCTTTAGATCAGGGCAGACTAATCTACTGACAGTCCTGCTGTTATCATAGTAAACAGTTATTTTTGATTCTAATTAAATTCATTTACTGCTTGGGAAGTGTTCAAATTAGATTTGTTTTTATACATTTTAGGTGTTATTCTGTAATTTGAATGACTTTATCCCAGAAACAAGAATGTCTAAGATGCATTTTTACCAAAATATTAACAAGTTGTGTTGTCCTACATCATTTCAGTGAACCTGCCTCCTGTTCGCACCTCTTATTACCAGGATAGAAATTACCACACAGATCAGATAGGTCAGGAAAATACCAAACTGTCTGAATTCTACTTTATACTAGTTTTAGCATCACCATGAAATCACTGCTAAGTGAGTACTGCACTACTGTAGGTACTACAGCAGTTGTACCTGTAATACTACCACCACTACTGCTCCCCTGTAGTCATGCTGTTAGTAACACTACCAGCCAATGTTGTTGCTGTCATTACCAAAACCAGCAAAGATATTGGCGCATTTTTATCAGTGTCCGTGTCGGTGCTGTGTATACTTGGTTCTGCTCTGCAGCAAATATATGGCTGCTAAATGCATTTGTGTGTGTGCAGCCAACCCATACAGTGATGCCGGGACAGGTGATGAGGGTGACCACCGGGGCTCCGATTCCCTGTGGGGCCGACGCTGTGGTCCAAGTAGAAGATACAGAGCTGCTGAGGGAGTCTGAAGATGTAAGAACACTGTCTAGTTTTAACACTTGTGCTTGCTAACATGCTCACTGGTGGGATCACTCTACCTCTGTGTATAGAAAGTACATGTTGTATCGGCAGGTCTGGTGATATTGATGGGCTGTTTGTTTCAGGGCACAGAGGAGCTGGAGGTGAGGATTATGGTCCAGGCCCGGCCCGGACAGGACATCAGGTAAAATGCAAACAGAATTCTGAAAGCACCAAGCGGAAACTAATTGCTATCACATTTGCATTAGAGAACCATCAGCTGGCTGTGAGTGTAACGCGTTTGTGTGTCTGCCCAGGCCGATAGGTCATGACATCAGGCGAGGGGAGTGCGTGCTGGCTAAAGGGACACATATGGGCCCGTCAGAGATCGGCCTGCTGGCCACTGTTGGAGTGACCGAGGTCAGCGTGCACAAGTTCCCTGTGGTGGCTGTCATGTCCACTGGAAATGAGGTACAAGCACATTAACAGATGCAGATGCACACAGAATGCTCTTTCTCTAGTTGCTCTTATTTTTTTTGGGTTACTACTACAGAATCAGTACAACAGCTGACTATATCTGTGTCTGTGTGTGTGTGTGTGTGTGTAGCTGTTGAATCCAGAGGATGATCTCCACCCAGGGAAGATCAGAGACTCTAATCGCTCCACTCTTCTGGCTACCATCCAGGAACATGGATACCCAACCATCAATCTCGGCATTGTTGGAGACAAGTAAGAGCATTGTAACTTTTCAAGAAGTCTGCTCTGTCCATGACAAACCCAGTTAACCCTTTGAGGCCCAAACAGTTTCTTGGTGTTTTTGCTCCTGTCAGTTTTGCCCACTTTGCCCAGTTTTTATGGCAATATAAAGTCCTGCATGTCTATTGAAACAGTGCAACCATGGCTAGTAGGAGAGAGAACTTTAAAATGTCTTTTGTGTAATGTAGTACAGTTATTCCATAAATTATGTACAATCAAAAATAAAGTTGAATTTCTGTGATTTTTCATTTTACAAACATTGAACAAACCTGACAGTGCTCAGAGGTGTTACTAATACTAGTTTGTTGCTGAATTTTAAACAAGACACAGAGTAAAGTGATTTTGATGAAATATGAGGATTTTCAGCTTAGATTTGACTAATATTTTCAATGGAACTACACGCCACAGATGATTAGTTCAAGGACCGTTGGAGGGTTGAAAAGTTCATGATTCTTTCAGTTTTTACAGTTTCTGCAGATTTAGATTTTGACAAGTGGTGTCATCTTGTGTTTTTGTTTTTAAAGATGACGTGCCTTTTAGAACCTGCCGGTGGTTTTGGGGATGCAGAGGATTATTGCTAATACATTTACTGCAGCAATTTAAAATTAAATTGCACTGTGATAAAGTTGGGTGACAAACAGGAGTCAAATTTGTAGAACAAAAGTCAAAACTGAAATCACACAGGCAGAAATATTCTGATTTGTAGTCCTTAGTGTAAGTCAAGTTCCAGAAGAAGCTGGATCCCACATCTCCCATATATTTGTACCTCCTTTCCTGTCCAACACCCAGATCTTTCAGACGTCACATCTCTAATTTGCTGTCTTTGATTTTGACAAGTTTTTGATTTATGCTGTCCAGTCCAACATAATCCTAATGACATTGCTGCGACATCAACAGGGTTATTTTCTCAGAGCTGACAAAGCTCCTTTCCACAGTTGCTTTATACGGGTAGCTCTGCCACCAGTAGTAAACTGAGTCTGATGTATGATGCTTGTGTTTGCAGCCCTGATGACCTGCTGTCAGCTCTCCATGAGGGAATCAGTCGTGCCGATGTCATCATCACCTCAGGGGGTGTATCCATGGGAGAGAAGGTACCTCTCACCTATCACACATCTCCTCTAACTACTTAAAGAATCAACTGACATGTTGAGCAGAAATTTCATCTTTCATAAGAAGTCAGCCCTTATTTTCTTGTCCTCTTTCACAATATATCTGTTTCCTCCCTGGTTGTCCCACAGATCTGTTTCTCTACTGTAACAACAAATGAAAGCAAGTTTGGTTTTACAGTATTGGTGTTCTGAGTGTCTTTATTTCTGTGTATCAGGACTACCTGAAACAGGTGCTGGATATTGACCTTCATGCTCAGATCCACTTTGGACGAGTCTTTATGAAGCCAGGGTGAGATGGGGAGGGGATGGTCTGCCTTGGTGCTGAGGGCTTTCTCCCACTACTGTCAAGTACTATAGTTGCTATTCCGTCCATCACCTCTGCTGTCACTACTGCTTTTTCAGCTACTACTGCTACTAGTTTCCCAGCTAGTACTGCTTGTACTACTGTTAGTAGCTCTACTCATAGATGGTTTTTGCTGCACAGAGAAACATTTGGCTCACCCTAAAGACACGTCAGTCATTCCCCACAGAGGTTTTAGCCAGTACCAAAAAAAATAAAAAATCAATGGCACCAACGTAAGAATTCAGAATAATTACATTTCTACTTTTACTTTTAATGCTGCAACTATTTTGCCATAAAGCTATTTTGTTTACTGTTGTGACTGCTGGTTGTTCTACATATGATTAATACTGTGACAGTATTAGTGCTGATAGCAGAGCTGTTAGAACTGTTGCTAGTTCTTCCTGATGCTCCCACTCTCTGATACTATTATGACTGATGGCCTGTGTGTTTCTGTTTTTCAGTCTTCCTACTACCTTTGCCACAGTTGACATTGATGGAACACGGAAACTCATCTTTGCTCTGCCAGGTACCATATTTACATCTGAAGTAATTGTGTGTGTGATTTGGGCATTGCCAAGTGTGTATCTCCTTTGTGTCTGGTCTCTCTGGACCCTCTATTCAGTGCACTCTGGCTCAACACCTATTCATATATTATTAGTATCTAAAGCCACCACACATTTGCTTTGTGTAATCTGTACCAAAAAAGTAGACCCACGTAAAGCATCAACTGTTAGAGTGGTTGGCACGGTGTAGCACATGATGCTGTTTGCTTTCCAGTACGCATGCTTGTCATGTTTGTGTTTTAGGTGTGATCTTTTTCTTTAGACATAAATCAAGCATGATAATGTATTTGAAGGTAGCGGTGACAAACAAATTGACGATGTTCTGATACCAACAATCTGTCAGCAGGGTGATGACAACACCTGTAAACTTTCAGTGTGTGGTTTCTCACATTTTCACTTGCATGATCCAATCGATCTGTAAACTGTCACCCAAACTTTTCCTCTACACTAGACCAACATCATCAGCTTCAACCTGTTCTCTTGCTGCCCTCAACTATTTTATACTGTATAAACTTTTTTTTTTTTACTGGAGTACTATCAGACCTTTAGCAAACAGTGTCACTACTGCTGCTACTGAAGCTCATTGCCTCAAAACAAGCAAGTAAATTTTAGCAGAACCTTTAATTAAATTAGTTTTGTTTTTTTTTTTAATTCCAAGCATCATTTTTTGACCAAGATCAAATTGACTGATTAGCTATATTAAGAATAATTGTTATTTATATCAAGGAAGTGCTACCAAAATGTGGCCTAAATATAAATCCATGTTCATGCAGGCCTTCTGACAGTTTTCTGTCATTCTTTTCCTCAAAGACTGTATAAAAAAAAGAAAAAAAAAAGAAGAGCAATATATTAAATTTTGCGGTATGTATTAAAGTACAGTCGTGACTTGACATTCTGACCCTTAACAATCAAAAAAACTTGCTATCTGATATGTTTTTAGGAAAAACAAACGGAACCCATAAAAAAATAGCCTTAACATACCAAGCTCATGTAGAGACTAGCAGTTTGTTCATCAGGTCATCGACTGACAGCGTTTTTTTCACTCTCAGATGGAGAGAGATGCAGCATTTCAAGTGACACCTGGGTCACTCTATAGCAGGGCTTTCCAAAGTCTGACACACACACACACACACACACACACTGACAAACAAATACTATGCTGTTTTGAACTTAACTTGTAATTATCTAAATGAATGCTTCCTCAGTGCCTTTCTCATTTTTGAAACACGTTTTTGATTGAAGGACTTGGTTCTCTTCAGCTCATCTTATTGAACTTGTCCATTCACTTCTTTCCTCAAAACACCATCCAGCCTCCATTTGGACAGACTGAGGGATTCAAAGGCAAACCCAGCATGCTTAATCTCCAAGTTGGCAGCAAGGTTTTGCAGGTCACATGCTTGTTAGTTTGTACTTCTTTACAAATCAGACACCATGGTGATTGAGGTCATGGTGAGGGACCTGAGCCAACCCAAGTAAAGTAATACCGAGCTCGAGGTAATGTTCGTTGTCTTACATCACTATGTCCTGCTCAGTCTGGTTGTGATACTCCTGGTATCAAAGTAGTTTTATTTTTGTAATATAGTGTCTTTCATGAGCTTTGTGCTACAGCTATCACTGCAGCTACAACTGATGAACGTGTTGCTGAAAAGGCCACGCCAGCAGCCAAATGACAATAGCTAACTTTGTATTTGAAAAACCTCGATGCAGCTGTTCCTGTCACCTTACGCAGTGCCTTTGCCTTTGCATCCTCACACCCCTGCAAATACCTGCAGGAAATTCTGTCTTTATGAGCCCCTATAGAAGCCTCAGTACCTCTGAGTAAAGCACAGCAGTTATTTACAGCTGTGTTGCAGTTCCACTGTTGTTGCCAGTGCTGCATGTCAGTGATGTTGTCATGGTAATGTACAGGTATTTTACTGTGTAGTGTCACTTTAGTCTGTGATTCAGGGTGTGTTAGATTTCTACTCAAGCACTTTGTATGTAATAATGTTGTTGATGGAAACTTCAACTTCAGCGAGAGTCCATGTGCTGAAAATTAATTCATTGAGGATCCCAAATGATCACCTTAAGCCCACGCTTAGAAACTTGGTATTTTCAAACTGATCTGTCACTTCCTGCTTATCTAGAACTAATATGAAGCTGTGTTCACATTATAGTCAGAAACAAGTCAAAAGAGGATTAACAGGGCACAGAAGTCCAACAAACAGCCAGCTGACTTCTTGTCATAATGATTTATTTGGCAGTTATATAGTCATTCTGTTGTTTGAAAAAATCCGTAAACAGCATTTCTGGTAACTGCAAATAAAACCTGCACAACACTTAGGTGAACTTTTGGATCTTTCTGCCATTTGGACTGCTTCAGCTCAGCTATGTGTTTTTTTAAATCTCTCTGTCAGATCATCTTTGTTTGGTTAAAATCTGGCCCATTCCAAATAGCAGATTTTCTTTATTTGAAATGTTTGTTGCACCACTCAACTTAAAGCTGAGTTTCAGCTGGACAGCCACCCTGACATTGTCCAGGAAGATGTCACATACCAACATCCTGTTCCTTTGTAGAAACCTTCTGCACTGATAACTGGCAGTAGAAACATGTTTGATGCTGCTTTGGAAAAAAGCACAAACTGTTGAAGTTATACTTTTGTTACATTAAATTCATAAATGGTTTAGAATTGATGGTTTTACCATCATTTCTCCATTGACGACACTGTAGTGTGACATCAATAGTGCCACATAAATGCACCATTATGTCTAGTTCATGCAACCAAAGCATCTCGTGGATAAACAGGATGATCAAACAAGCAACTCAGCCAGATTTCTTCTGTGGCTGTGCTGGGAGCGCTCTCCACACAGTTTTGCTGACAGCGAGTTCTGTTGTCTTAGCGCACGGTCTCCAGTGTTGGTTTTGACTAAACATCAAGATTCATTTGTTCACTATGTACAATAAATTCACAGCAGTCTGTCTGGGTTGTATTAGTGCAAAGAGACATCAGCAACTAACACATGCACATACAGTACAACAACACCGTGCAAGACTTACACTGTAGTCTACATTTATACAGCAAAACCTGCATGTGATGTGTAGACTGTACTAATAATCCAGTAATTATGTAATTCAGTTGTCAGTATTAGTAATTTTTCCTTCTTTGTAACCGGTGTTGTGTTGTTTTGTAGGTAACCCAGTGTCTGCTGTGGTGACATGTAACCTGTTTGTGATTCCTGCTCTGAGGAAGATGCAAGGCATTCTGGACCCTAGACCTACCATTATCAAAGCTAGGGTAAGTAGGAGACACACACACACACACACACACACACAAACAATGCTAAACTGATATGCAATTAAGCGTGGAGCTAATCCTAATTCAGACCTTCCTTACGACAGATCCATAAAAGCAATATTAATATCAATATTATATTTACATTAAAAGTAGATTTAAACATTTCATGTTGGCCCTGTAATGCCTGGCAACCTGTTCAGGGTGTACTCTGCCTTCACCCTGGATGGATAAACTTTAAACCCAAAATAATAAGTGAACTTTGTGAAAGACTACCTTTGAGAACCAATCAGTTGACTGCACAGTAACACAACATTATAAATGTTGTACCACTATTATTAACATATTTGTGACAAATACTATAGTGATATTTAGAAATGAGTCTTATTTTCAGGGTACCGCTGTAGCTCACCTGGTTGAGCTGGTGTCCCATGCACAGGGCTACAGTCCCAATGTGAAGGTCATGAGTTAGAATCCCGCTCATGGCCCTTTCCCACATGTCATCCCCCCATTCTTCTCCCTTACTTTCCTGTTGCTCTCTCTCACTGCACTTTAATAGAACCTTACTTTCTGTCCTTATCTCCGTTCACTTTCCAGCACCACTAAATCTCTCTAAATAACCTGTTAAATATTGTTTGTCTAAACAGCTTCATATTGCATACAGACACAAGAATGGCACTGCAGCTCTCATCTCACTCAGGATAGCAAATAATGTATTTCCCAAAAAGACCTAGCTACTCCTTTGAGTGGGAAGCTGTTTATCTAGAAAATCTTTTAATGCAATTATTTTGTTTCTGGACAATATGAATAGTTCATGAGTCATTTATCTGTTGTGTGTGTGTGTCTTTGTCTTTTAGCTTTCCTGTGATGTTAAGCTGGATCCCAGACCAGAGTACCACCGCTGTATTTTAACCTGGCATCATCAGGAGCCACTGCCCTGGGCACAAAGCACAGGTACACACACACACACACACACACACACACGCACCTAATCACACACACTCACACTCTCTAATTCAGACACACAGACTGAGTCGCCCATGCATGATCCCTGCCCCTCTCTCTTCAGGCAACCAGGTATCCAGCAGGCTAATGTCAATGCGTAGCGCCAACGGCCTGCTGATGTTACCTCCTAAAACAGAGCAGTATGTGGAACTGCATAAGGGAGAGGTTGTGGACGTCATGGTCATCGGACGGCTATGATGCAGGTATGTCAGGCTCTGTCGTCTGTTTTATTCACCTGTAGTCGCACAGGAAGCCTGCACGTGTGTTTGTCTTCGTAGCAAAGGTGGACAAAAGCATAAAACTAACGATCCCCCAACATGTTTGTCTCTCCAGACTGAAATGTCACTCGCTACCGATTACCATGGCAGTGCCAGGACTTCTTGTCTGGACAGGAAACGGGCGGGGGCAGGAAGTGATGCATGTCTACCTGGTCGCCATTAGCTGTGATGTCATATGCAACAGCCAATCGGAGCCAGCGCAGGCTGAATCCTCATTGGTCTGCTCTGAGGAGATCACTGTATTTCAATGGAGAAAAAAAATGTGAAAAAAATATATAAAATATGAGATTTATTCTGTAATATTATTATTATCCTGATGATAATGATTATTAATATTCTTAATTAATATTCTATTTATTATTATTATCATGGTTCTGATTGAATATTATCATCTTAGTAGTATTCATGCCCTCTACTCTCCTGTTCATTTGCTTTGTGCGTTAACATTTTTCCCTGGTAGATTTAGAGATATAGAGACTTGCCCCTCCTTCGTCCACTCCTCCTGACCTTTTTTCTCTTTCTCTCACCTTCCTTTTCTTCTTTTTCTACTTCTAACTTTACTACTGCTCTGTTCTGGCGTCCTCTATCCTGATATAGAAACCCTTTGATACCTGTCCCTGCAGTATCACCAAACCTCCTCTTGGACCACTCTGACCCTAACATCAGTATTGACTGAAATGAAGTAAAGGCTGATGAAGACATCTTTTGATCGAAGCTGCTGATAAAGTTTTGTGTCAGTACAGTAAATGTTACTTTTTTTTCCTAAAAAAAAAATGACAAAAGAAAATATGAGGATCCTTTGTAATTTTAATTTAGTTATTTTTTTTTCTCCAGATATAACACTTTCAAACTATACTGAGACACTAAAGCTTATCATGACTCAGTGAAAGCCATGAAGTTCTTCTAGGTGGGTCAGTGGCTCATCTTTTAGGGTCATGGTGAGGCAGGACTTAAATCTTCCCTCACCGTACTGGAATGATTTCTTTGGTCTGACATCAAATATAAACATAATCGTAATAAAATGCATATTGATTTCTGTGATCTGTAGTCATATTGGAGGTGGGCCACACTGAAAGTATTAGTTTAACCCTGCATTCAAGTGGTGTTTGATGTACCCAAGTCTCAAGTTTACGTCATAAAACTACAGTAGACAATTATAATACCTAGTCATTGATAAATGTGTTTTTCTGTATTTTTAAGACTAATAAAAGATAAGGCTGACTTTATTCTATATTTTTCTTACTGTAATAAAATCCCATGAAAAGACCTAAACAAGCAGTCTGTTAGTCCATCTCTTATTACTTTCTGACTTATTTTTATCTGTGGCTCTCAGCCAAAACACTGCTGGTTCCTACTGAAGACGAAAAGCCTTAAAGATATCATTTGACATTTCAGTAAATACTCATTTGCTTTCTCGCAATGAGTGAGTTGAGATGATACGATATCTCATGTCTGCGTACAGTCAGCAGACTTGACTCCATAAAGATTGGAAACTTACTTTGGCTCTGTCCAAAAGTGATAAACTCCATAGTCAATACAAAGTGTTGCATTTATGCTTTTGAACAGCGTCAGCAACAACAAGACAAGATTTAACTAGTAAATTAGTGAACTTTGAAGGTGCTGGTAGGTGGACTGTGTACCTTCAAACAGCTGGGCACTACAGTTTGTAGCAAATATCACTTACACAGGAGTAAATAATCAGTTCATAGGGCACTGTTTTTAGCTGCGCATTAATCCACATTTGGTGCTATAGTGAGTATTTTGGGTGGCAGGATAGTGTGAGTTTGGTTGTTTCATGGGATTTGTTACTGAGGAAAGTATAGAATTTTGTAATTTTCTTATCTGTTAAGTAGCCAAAGATAACTATACTTAGTAGACAGCTGGTCTCAAATGCTGGCTTCTGTTTGGCCAATCGGGAGCCTCCATCTTTGTTCAAATATTTCAGATAAACTACATGAACACACACGAGCTGCTTGAATGAGTTGTGACATATTCTAGTCCCAACTCACAAAACTCCAACCTGACATCACTTGAAAGCAGGGTGTCACATTCAGGTGCTCGTAAACTACACTACGTGTATTTCTACCATGACGGTGTTAAGGTGCTTGTTAAAGTCAAAAGAATCAATACAGTTCAAGGCTGTGAATCAAAACATCGTTTGACTGCTTTTCTCTCAACGTACTGTATGTAGTCATATAGAAAACCTCATTTGATATTTAGCCCACTACAGAAGCTTAGTTTATGCCAAGCATTAACAAAATAGTAGACCTGTTGGCTGTAGTATTCTGCTGATTAAACACTGACATTAAATTGTTTACCAATTAACAATGACCATTCAAATGCAATCTGTGAGTCCCAAGCATTCACCAGTGCTCCACAATTTAATCCCTCTAGTTCCTCGGATTCTTCCAGTAGTGTGAACAGTGCCAAACAAACCCACATGGTCAAAGGTCTAACGCTGCATTCAGGCCATTTTGGAATAACTACTACAATGCTTCAACATTTGTTTGAATTTATCGGTACTGAAAGATGCCAAGATGACAAAACTAAAGTTTTCCTAGAGATCAGTTGTTGCTGATTGTCATTTCATTTTAGTTGCCCCCCAAAAACATTGAAGGCTGCTATTTTTCCACTGTGAACTGAATGCAGCACCAGTCAGTAACTCTGAGCTTTGACCATTCTCCTGATAGGCTGACACGCTCTTTTTCCAGCCCTCCCCTTCTTCCTTATTGTCCTCTCTTCCTCTTCACACTTGCATGCCCATAAAGGGGGGCGTGTCTTTCTCTTTGGGCAGGTGTGATTCCAGGCATGAGATGAAGGTGCAGCACCTGGGCGGGGCCTCTGAGCAGATTAAATGTGACAATTTCTGATGTGATTCTTGGTGTGTAAGCTCCCGTACCAACGCTGTCTTTATTAATTCCTCTAGCTTGGTTTTTCAGAAACTTCCCAGTTACCTCAAATGCACCATATATATATAGATATATATATATCAGTGACTCATGCTGTGTTCATGTCATTTAAAGCAGATATAGAAGAACAGGGTGAAATCTTTTGCAGCATTTTAAAAGCAGTCATTAAGTCTGTGAGAGGCATACATATTGAATTAAAAAGTATATATATTACATTTCCAAATTTCACTTTTTCCTACATTTGGCAGCTCATTTAGAATCACTCCATGATGACATGAACGCAGCATCAGAGTGCGTCCTGGCACCTGCCCAAGGAGGACCAATCAAACCCAGATAGATTCATTTGAATAAGAAGAAGCAGGTTATTGTTAAACTGCCTTTGTACTGAGTGATTCGTAACACTGGAGTGAACTCAGTGTCACACTGCACACACTATAAACTATGACCAGCACTTGTAATGAAGCAATGACACAGCGTTCTACTACTACTGTATAAATATAATGAAGAGGATGTTTTTTCTGTAATGATATTATTGAAACTGAAGATGAATTAATAAAAATAATCCTGATTATTCTGTAACTTCTGTTTGGGCAAGTCAGTTTTTCTCAATTTATTTGATATAGTGACAAAAAAACTAACTTCTGAATGAATGTTTGTACCTGTATTATGTAAGTACGTAGCTTTGCAAATAGTGAGTGGTGGGAGTTAAAGATCTGAGTACAACAGAACTGTATGTGTTGTTGCAAAGACTACA
>NW_007579648.1:50665-53281 GCF_000690725.1 Stegastes partitus | reverse complement strand
TCAAGCATGGTGGTGGTAGTATTATGGTCTGGAGCTGTTCTGCTGCCAGTGGAACTGGTGCTTCACACCCAGTAAACTGAAAAAGAAGGATTACCTCCACATTCTTCAGGAAATCTAAAATCATCAGGTTGGATCTTTACTCAGTTGAGTTGAGGTCCATCAAGACCATGACCCCAAACACAAAAGTGTTTTTTTTTGTTGTTGTTGTTGTTTTTAAATGGCTAACTCAGGTTGAAATTAAGGTTTTAAACTGGTCTATCCAAAATTCTGACTTAAACACCATTAACACCATTTGTACTGAAGAAACAAGTCTTTGTCAGAAAACCAACAAATTAGGTTGAACTGCACCAACTCTGTGAAGAACGCTGGTCAATGATGCAACAAGAAGCTTGTTGACGGCTACCAAAAGCAACTAGTTGAGATGAAAATGGCCAAGAGACATTTAACCAAATATTACCACTGCTGTATGTTTATTTCTGACAGCAGATTTTGTCATATTTCCAGAAGACCAATGATAAATTTATGGAAGAACCAAAATGCATGATTAATTTTTGTGACCAGGATGCATGTGTTTTAAAGAGTAAAGACTGCCATGACATACATGGTCTTTACAACTTTTGCTCACAGCTGTAGACATTAATACATAGATGTGAAAGATTAATGGGCCTACGTGTTATCCAACAACAAAGCAGTAATAGTATATTTGCGCTGTTTAACGTTCACGTGCAGCCGTCCATGTAGCAACGTGTCTGATTGGCTCAGACCAGATTCCTTTCATCGCTGCGTCCAATCTGCGTCCTTGTTTTATGTCGTTGGTGGCCTGGAGTCTCCGCCCCCCTGTCTGCAGTTGGAAATGACAGTCTGAGAGGAGGAGGAGGAGGAGGGAGAGGTCTCTGCTTCTCTGTCCGATAAACGACCAACAAGTCTGGACACTGAAACTGTGAATTAGAAACATACAGCACGATTTACCAACTGGTTGGAATAAAACTGATATTTTTTTTTAGTACGAATCTCCAATTGGATTTAGCAGCTGAGAGGAGTACGTGGACGGCTCAGAAACGGAGGTGAGTACTCAGTGTTTTCGCTCCGGGCTGAAGTGGCTTTGTTATCAACAGGTGCCGCAGGAAGGAGCCAGCTAGCAGTTAGCTCCTAACATTAGCATGAGACTAGTAAGTAAAATAAACCCCTGTTTGGCAAGTAAACTGCCGTTCAGTCACGGTGGCTGCGCGCTAACCTGACACCAAAGGTTCATATCAGCGATAGGGGCTCTGTTTCTGCCGAAAACTAAGAGAAGTGGCTAGCCTTTAGCTCACAGCTACTCATGGGTTACTTTGATAGTAGGTGGCTGACCAAAACTGCAATTTCTTTCTAGCTAGCGTTAAGTTAGCTAGCTGTCACTCCACCCTGCCTGTGAAATACAAAAAGTAACTCCGACGTACAATGTAAGATAAAATTACATACTGAGTTTGTGTTAATATTTGCACCAGGGGACTGTGTTTAATTATTTTTGTGCTGTATTAGTGTACAGTTTTCACCTCGTTCTCCTGGCTAATGTTACAATATTTTAAACCATACTTTGCGTAAATACGTTTCCTACTAAAAGAACACTGCTGTTACGTAGGATGTTAGATTTTCTACTACCTATCCAGACAGTTTCTGCCTGCTGTAAAAACGTAAAGAAAAAGTGGGTTTCCACACTACTGGATGTTGAATTTCAAATTGAGGGTGGTCTCTGTGGTTATCAGAACAGTTGTACGGATAATCCTGTGTAACCTGAATGAGCTGCCTCTGAGAAATGAAGCCTTAACTTTGGTCTTACCTGCTGTGTATCGATGTTGTCAAAGAGCAAATATGCAACAGCCATATTTTGTGAATGCAGTAACCTTCGATCTTATCTCCAAAGAGAACGGTATGTATCGGCCTCTGCCAACATACTGATTACACCAGTATTGAAGGAGGTGTTAATGTCCAGAGTATGTTGAGTGACTTATCACTGCTTTAATTCTTAATGCTTTCCTGTGTTTTAAATCCCCAGATTAGTCGGGATGGTAGTATCACCTAGCTGTTGACTGTTTTCTGTAAAGTATCTTTACGATTTAAGGTGAAAAGCCGATGTTGTGTTTCTCACACACAAACATTTGAGCTAATATGCAAACGAGTAGGGTGAAACTGCAGCGATACAGACACGATGATGTGAGGGAGGGAGACTAAGGACAACACATTACCTAAGGACTATCTATAATTATCAGTCACAAGGTGTTTGTTCTTGAACGGTACCATCATCGAAATCACCTAATGACAGAGTCGTTCTCCCTTTGCACTGTCATGCTTAGTGCCCGAGGCTGTCTGGTGATAAGGCTGCGCTGCATTGGCAGTTTCCCCTAACACACACTGTCATGGTTTAGCAGCAAATGCACCCAGCTTATATGGTGTGTGTAGGGCAAGTTAACACTGTTTCTTGAGTGAACACCACTGATGCACCTTTAGGCAAGATGCTTATTGGGAAGAATTTCACGATAATATTAAGTATCTTGGTGTCACTGACTGAGATATCTCACCTGTCTTGTTTG
Source organism: Stegastes partitus (assembly GCF_000690725.1). Lineage (NCBI taxonomy): Eukaryota > Metazoa > Chordata > Actinopteri > Pomacentridae > Stegastes > Stegastes partitus. The sequence goes on along the minus strand of NW_007579648.1, from coordinate 50,711 downwards.
ATGAAGGTAAGAATAGTAAATTAGGAGTGACACCACGATATCTTAT
>NW_007579648.1:11141-50534 GCF_000690725.1 Stegastes partitus | reverse complement strand
CAATAAAATCCCTGTGAAACTTGGACTAGTCACATATCTGATCCACTCAGTTGTCATGATACATATATCATATATGTTGGCTCTTCTTCCAGTATGAGTGTTGGTTGTTTCCTTCATTTGTCATTGCATGAAGACTGTTATTGCAGAGTTTAACCCAAAACAGCTGTGTTTCTCTGATGTTGCGTAGAGACATTAATATAAATGATTTGTATGTTGACAGGTTTGAACTTAAGCCTAACTTAATGAGTGACTTTAAAAAGTATTGAAGCACAAAAGAAGTAAATAGTAGTTTCTATTTAATAATTTCCATTGCTTTTAATAATAGCTAAAAAGCCTTGTTTGTGTAACAATAAGTTATCACAGTCAAAGTACTTGATCAAGTTTGCTTAGTACAGGCTGAGAATGGGATTTTCAAAACCTGGATGGATTTAAAGCTAGCCAGCCGAATGTACTTTCTTTCAAAAAGCTGTCATCCTGAGCTGCAGGTGCATCGAGTTCATCATTTAATGCTGTATAGTAAACTGTATAGGACAGTACGATGTGATGACCCTGATGCTCCAACACTCTGAAATGACCTTTAGCTTGGCTCTGTTGCCAGGTATGAGGTCACGTTGCTATGGCAACAGGGTCAAAGCTGACTTTTACGTACACACAGAGTGAGTTAGTGAAGCAAAGAGGTGAGGACGGGCACATTGGGCCACAGGCCAGTAAAATACAGAAGTCCTCTGTTCTCTGGAATGCTCTCTTGCTCACTCTCTCACTCTTACTGTGGTTCTCTGAGCTGATTGGGACCTAAAGTTAGACAGCTGCCAAATCAAAATGTGTCACCAGATTAAGGCTAGGCTTTACAATGGGGCTGGCGTTGGCACCTGGTCAGTGTCATCCACGTCTGATATGATCAAAGTTCCTTCCTGGTCGTGGCTCGTCAGTGTGATGACTTCTAGTATACTGTTTTGCGTAGCAGTTTGAAGCTGTCAGTCAGTGAAACCTGCCTCAGCCAGCTAAAACAATAGATTGGGCCATGCCATCTTAAGTCGCTACTTCATTCTGGCACTAGACTTTAAAGATTGTAAAAATGATGTGCTGTTTCTGTGGCAATTTCACCATGTATAGAATATAAAGATAATTCATATTATTTTGGAGATACCAATCAATGGTCAGACTGCAGAATTAGAGCAGCCATCTACATAAGGTGGACCAATATTTTACATCTATCTGTCAATATTAGCGGCACACACAAGCTATTGCCATTTATTGCACCATTACTTCATAGCTGAAAACCTTCCCACTTTAAGTATCACAAAACCTTTTCTGGACATTATTGACAGGTTATGACAGTCGTTCATTGCTGTTCATCTCTTCTAATTCAGTACATCTTAACTGACATTAAACATTTTTAAACTGTGCCTATATTCCTCCCTCTCTCCCTCTCTTTCACTCATTTCCTCGTTGTCTGGTACAGAGTGGTACAGCCTTTTTTAAGAATGTGTGTGTGTGTGTGTATGCTTGTGAGAGGGAAGTGTGTGTGAGTGTGCACTATTAAATGCGAGATAACAGTCGGCTCTGCCTCTGCTCCTGATGGCATTCACTGTGCTCACACGGAGACATAATACTTTACCCACTCGTTGTGTCACATACTATTGTTTGGTTTTTAGTAGCGGTTCAATAGAAGTTATTTTCTCTTACATCGACCATCATTTGATGTACAGTTTTAGTGATCACTGCGCCTGATTAATTGCCTGAACGATCAGCGATCAAACTGTCAGATAATTAGAAGACTTTATGGCACATTAAAAACTGTGGTTTGAGAAAATCCATACTTCCCTTTTGGGTTATGTCTAGAGATCAGTTATTACCTACAGTGAGTTGTTTTCATTTTATTGGTGTAATGTTTTACATGTTGTTTTGGCTCTAACAGTAGTCTTGTCCGTCTGTGCTGAAAAACATAAAGTTGAATCTCACTTTGTAATAGATATCTTTACTGTTTTTCCTCCTCCCTCCTTACTTTCCAAATTTCACCCAGTCATGCTTTTGTCTTTTTGTCAGTATTGTTATATTTGAATAGTCTTCTTTAAATACAATTTATTAGATCTGGCAGGGTATGAAGTTTAATGAAGGAGCCAGTTGATTGAGCCATACAGTGTTCTGAAGGGCAGTAGAAAATAGCTCCAGTGAACGTAATGTAAAATTGTTGAAAACTTGCTTTAATCTTTCTGACATTCTCACTTGTTGTCTCTTGTCTCAGAGCCTAATGTTTAAATATTTTATTACTTAATATGTTTTAATATGTAGCGGATCTCTTTTCCTCTTAGTCTGCATTAGAACTATGCCTCTGTGTACTGCTGTAATGACCACCTTGTCGATCTGGTGGGTATTGTAGGGTTTAAAAGACTGAGAAACAGGATCTAAACTAATTGTAAAATGAACAATGTTGTTGCTGCTACTGCGCTTTTGCCAGATCCAAGAATAATGCATTGCAGCTTTACAGTTGAAGATACTAGGTTTCATTTTCCTACACTCAGAGAAAGATAACCCTCTGCAGTAACCTTCAGTCCATCGTTTACATGTCAGTCGAGCATTATGTCATGCTCTGCGTTCTTTCAATCACTTGACAATCTCACTTTCCTGGACAGAAGTCTCCTCCAAGAGATAACAGACCTATCCTTAAGCAGGTTACCAGATAGGCTTCACTGCCATTTCTGTCTTTACTTTGTACGTCTTTGTTCGTTTTAAGGTGGACACTAAAATTCATTTAAAAGAATGTGAAATCCTTAAAATGTAGTTACATGATGTACGCATTAGAAAATATTTGGGAATGATGATGATGGTTCTATTTCTTTGTAAGCTTCTGTTCTGTGTTAATATTTGAGGAAAAAACCTCACAAATACAGATTAATTGTTGTAGTCTTTACATTCATTTGAGATCTTGTCCACATGTGCACTGTATTTGTTTTAGCGTTTTTTGGTAAGTTTTGGTCTTTCATCTACATTCAAACACAGTTTGCTGAAAACGGACTGTTTTTAAAACTCCGTCCAAGGTGAAGAGATTCAGAAACTCTGTTTGCAGTTTTGATGTGTAAACAAAGTTTTGGCTTGTGATGATAGAATGTGTGCTGTTATCTCCTTTGTTTGCTTGAGCAGAGGCACCAGAATTGGTCCACACACGGTTCCCTAATTCCTTGATTCACCATTATTAGCAGCCTTCTGGAACCAGTCATAGCATCCATCCATCCATCCATCCATCCATCCATCCATCCATCCATCCATCCATTATACACTGCTTAATCCTCACTAGGGTTGCGGGGGGGCTGGAGTCTATCCCAGCTGACTTAGGATGAAGGCAGGGGACACCCTGGACAGGCTGAGCTTCTGACAGTGTGGTTTTAGGGTTAGTGTTATATCAACACATTTTAGTCGGAGTCTTGACTGCACTTAATTCGTGGTTTTGCATTTTTATGTAGATTTTTTCTTTTTTTTTAAATTTTTAAACAAAGGACAAAAACCCTGTTGTAAAAAAAACAACAACAATGTGTTGATTAGAGCGAGGGGCTTGCTGGTGTGTTTTGGGCATGTAATTAACATGCACAGCACTGTAGTTATTTCCCCCCTATCTCTCTACACCAGTGCATGTTGAAGTATTTAATTTCCCAAGTGTTGTTTCCACCCATTGTTTTCCTATTCAACTATAACTCATTTGATATCGTGCAGAATCTTGAAGCTGTTGACCTCAGCAATCAGCTTTTCCTCCATTTTGTTTGAAGTACTTTTACATAGTTGAGTGAAGCTCTCAATAGCTCTATCCTTCTGTTTTCCAAAAGAATCCAAAAAAAGTCTCCTGGTTGTCTTTGGCATAAAGTCGGTGACTTTTGGCACTTCAGCACAATAACAGTATTGTTAAACTTACCACAAATGCATCCAAAATATGGTTGTACCAAGTTACATATTTTGTAAACAAAGGAATACAAAAGTATAAAAGAAATATGGCTGCCACAAAGAATTATTATCCGAATAAACTGTCTAATTTATAAATTTCAGAAAATAATTACATCCAAGTTGACATCTTCAAATGTCTTGCTTTGCTTGCCCAACACTTTAAAACTTCAAAATGTTCAGATTACAGGAGCACAAAGTAGAAAAAGGTAGCCAGTTTTAACAGTGGTTAAACTGGTACCATGGATGTACTGTTTTATCAACTGTTCATGGATAATCTAAACTCTGTAAATTCTGGGATTCATTGTTATAAAAGATTCATTTTCTTTTGATCGAGTAATTGATAAACTAGTGTGTAATAGAAAATGGAAATGTATGTTGATTGGACCTTTTCTAATTACACGAAAAACCGCACTTCAGACATTTTCTTTCCAATCTCTGGCATTTGTGCTTGTTGACACGTTTTTGTTGATTTTACTGAATGATTGTTTTTAACCTTACTTGGCGAGGATAGAACCAAGTACTGCAGATGGAAAGTGAAGTAAGAAGAATGCAGAAATTATACTGACTTGGCAGGAAATACAGGCCAGCTAGCATGAAGATGCACTGTGGCTTGAAGCCGTAAAAACTGAATCACTTGAGATTTTGCTGTGTTCCCAACCCTTGATTAGGAGAGCTTTTTGTTTTCAATAGCTCTGCCTTGAACTGTTGCCTCAGCAAGATGCACACGCATACACTCATTCATGTATGCTCACCAGGGGGTAAGCTGTGGTGGCAGATGGTTTTGTGTATTGGGGGCGGTCATGTTAGGTTATAGCTCATCAGCCCTGTGTGTCTTTCCTTAGCAGAGTGCAGTCCTGCAGGTCAGCAGAAAAAGGCTTACTTAAGCAAATGTAAGGGTTGGGATCCAGTGGGGAACAGCTGCAGGTCTTCATTTGCCATAATACAGGCTTTTCTAGCCAAACTGGGATTCAAAACCAAACTCCTCCTCATCCTGTATAGCACATTCAGTCAGAAGCGCTCTTAAAAACTCTTTAATAAAGCTTTCAGTAAGAATGTATGGAACGCTTCCCGAAGTAGATCACAAACTTCTTCCTGTTAGCTTTCCAAATCAGTAGAACATTAGTTTTTAATGGATCTGAGTTGACAAAAATCATTCATTCAGGCTTGCAGTGGGATCATCAAAATTCAACACAGGTGACATGCTTGAGTTGTGTGAGAGATTTAGGGAAGGCTTTTTCCGCATCAGCACATTAGATTAGATTAGATAGAACTTTATTATTAGTATACATATCCTGGTCTAAAACCCTCACAAAGAGCAAAAAAAAAGTTTGATGCCAAAATTACTAGATACCTTTCTCGTTCACTTATACTACAAACTGAAATATCAATGAAAATGTAACTTTATTTTAAGGAAGACAGGTCACATTATTGTGGCTCACCCATAATGAATGTAATCCAGGTTTTGACAAAACATTAAAAGAAGCAAGTGTAGTTTGTTTGTAAGGAGTCTTCCCACATCACACAGGAGCAGAATCCATTTAAATGTCTCCAAAGTGCACATTTAAACCCATAAAACAAGATCAGTAATTTCATTAATCACGTAGCGTTATAAGTGAACCCCAACACGGAGAAAGGATTGTTCAGGATCAGATAAGTCACACTGTGTACTTTGTATTTTACATCAGACAGGTGCTTACCTTGTCACTCACAGTCACAGTTAATAATGTGCAGTTAAATCATTTGTTACATCCCAGTTGTCCTCAGGTTGAGTCCTGAGTACCATCACAGCTGTTGGAATATTCAGTTTTGAGGAAATCACAAACAAGCTAGGTTGTTAGTTAGTTATGTATAGTTGTTGTCTTCATGACTGCCAGTGAAAATCTGACACAAGCAGAAATTCTGTCCATGGTTTGGGCAATGTATTACAGTTTTTTTAGTCCTGTATTTACATGATTTCATTGGCTACCTGGCTTGTTCAGACTTTCTCTTCCTTATGTACTCTCTGACATTTCATTGAGTGTTTGCCGTATTAACTGGCTGCAGTGCATAAAGGAAATATGACGTCATTGTCAGGCCACAAAAATGTAACTGACTGTTATATCAAGTAAAATGACAGATTTCTGGGGGTTTGAACATTGTTTGAAACATTTGGAATAATGTAAATAGACAGGCCAAGAAAAAACAACAACACTGTGTGTGTTTGTGTGTGATAATGTGCAGCCAATCAAATGCGTTGTTTTTGTCCTTGTTCTCCTTCAATGTAATTGTCTTCAATTCAAAGAACATATACAGTGAGCAGCACAGACAGGCTAAAGGCTTTATATACCCGAGCTATGTCATTGTTATGTTAATGTGATTTGTGTTAATTTCTGGTTCTGACCAGGTTACTCAGGTAACAGCTCATGACATCATCATATCTAAGATAGAGAAACCTGTAAGTCTCGTACTGGAGTTGTAGCATTAAAACGCTGCTTTCTGTCTCATAAATTGATTACTGTGATGCAAAATAAATGTTCTGCTTTCTGTGCAACAGGCTTGTGTAGTATTATGGGTAGAATTAAATGTCAACCTAGAAAAGAAATCTTGCCTGTCTGATGATGTGATTTTCTTTTTAGCAGGGCCAAGATTTTTTTTTCTTTTTTGAGTAAAAAGGTTCTTACGCAGGTATTTACAGTGACTCTGTAGGTGGAAGTTAAGTGGAACTTTTCTTGGACTTTTCTGTCCAAATTTCTTGATAACACGCTTATTTCAAAGCAGGTTTTCAGAATGTACTGTTTTCAAAATGGAAAAGAGGCTTAATTAAAGGTGCCAGTTGAAATATTTAATATTTATGCGATACATGTACATTTTGTATGTATACAATGGGGACACTGTAACCACTTGATGTCTAGTGGCCAACATGTTGTCATTTTGTATTGGCAAACTTTACCAAAGCTTGTCCAAATGTTGCAGTAGCAGTTCCATAAATCAGTAACAGGTGCATCAAAAAAAAAAGGAGCGTGAGGGGAATGTCAAATAAAGGGAGTACATGAGTCCTGAGAAGTCTGTTTTTGTTCTTTCAGCTGTTAATTGCCAATTTTTCTGCCCTACTACTTCATTAAATAGGTGTTAAAGTTTGTACTAGTTCATTTTCCAACTTGATGACAAATATCAAAGCTACACATCAACAGCTTGACTTAAATGATGTGCTAACCCATGGTCAGTAAATGCTCAGTTAGTGTAAACAGTGGTTGTATCACTGCTATTTGCATCCTTTTCTTATCCTATTAGAATCCTTTTTTTAGTAGCTAGTAATCCATCAGAATGATTGAAGTTTGGGATTGTGCCTACTCTTTGAAAAACAACTACGTGGTTTGTTTTCCTTGCTTGAAGGCTCTGAATGAGTTTCAGCAGCTTAATTTCTATCCTTACCCTGACTCTGTTGTATCCCTCATAGTGATGTTAGCAGCTTAATGTCTGTTGTTGGAGGAGGACGTCTAGCCCTCCAAAGGGGCAGCTTAAATCCTCAGACTGCACTGTCTTTATCACTGTTTTATGGCTCCACTGGATTTCAGAGATCTTATCAGCTATTTGTGTCCGTCCACCTGCTGCTCTGCTTAGTGTCTGCATTTTAATTCTTGCTTGGTCATACTACTTTTGGACTCCTGCTGGAAAATATTTCCCTTTGAGTGCTATTTAATGTGCAGGTAGGGATGCAGATTTTAAGCAATTTCCTTAATCAATAGGATCAACAATTGAAAAATCATTGAAATTAAACACAGTGGACTTTTTTCCATATGCTGATAAACCGTTTTTAAACACTTGTTGTTTGCTGCAAAATCTCCTCCATTACAATAAGAACTTGAATAGAGTTAGCAATAGAGTATACAGCAGGTTACGTCAATTATAATTAAGCAGCAAACAATAATGACTTAATTTGCTATTTAACGATTTGCCGAACACAATCCAAAGTATTGAACACAGGAAACAAGCTGCAGTCCTCCACAGTAAATAACCTGCTACTTTATTGATCACTTTGCAGCTGTTTAGAATAATTCCCTAATCTATATGATGGGGTGACTTGTTCAGTGTAGTTTAACTGTCAGGTTTCACCTGTTAACGTTCACCTTCCATCCCTCAGAGTCACAAAAATGTGTTCTTTACCGTTATAATTTTTGCCTAGTGTGAAGTCTAGACACGTGCGCAGAATTTGCGTTGGTACAGATACATAGTAAGCAGTTCCTTTCAGACATGGAACATGGAACATTGCTGGCTTCATCAATGTATTAAAGTGACAGCATTAAACAAGCTTGGAAAGAATAGTTCTAAACAGCTGGAAGACAGTTCCTGTTTTTAAAAAAAAGCAGATTTCATACATTGTTGGTGAATATTATCAATCTTTAAGCTATTTGTGTCTGTTTTTTTGGCAGTAAAATTTTATTGACAGTTATTTTTGTAGCCTTCTAGATTTTAAATTGTCAAGCAAAGTGTGTGATAAAGGTGTGTTGTGATTTTGGCACACAAACTATGTATTTGGTACAATATTTGGTGTTTTTAAAAAAAATATGTTGTTGCTAGTGTGCCAGTGTTGTACCATAGGTAGGTATACCACAGTATTTAGAAACAATAAAGGTCTGTTGTACTTTATTATAAAACATGCACCACTACAGGACATGATATACGTACATGCTGTAACTGGTGAGACAAGAAGGCAGCCATGCTGAGAAAGATGGCAAGCTTTGTGAAATAGGACTTTTGTCAAGCATGGCCTGCAAATATATCTGTATATATCTGTGCTTTAATGAAATGAATATTTAGCACAGCAGGGAGCCAAGTCACCCCGCAGCTAAACTGGGACAAAGTAAATAAGCTCGTCTTTTGGACAAAGGATCTGGATGATTAGCTTTGCGAGATATATATGTGCTATACCAAAGGATGATCCACTCCCTTTGGTTGTTTTACTTGTAGGCTAAGGATTTAATACGCTTAATTTTTTAGCTTTTTTTTTTCTTTTTTCGTACAGACCATTTTTCTATCTTGTTCAACCAAAACTCCCACAATTGCCCTTCATAGACTGTGCAGATTTTTCCCTTTTTGATTTATTGTTGTTTATTGTTGCAAGTTCTAAACGTATAACCGTAGCATTAGCTTGTACAATAGCCCAAAAAGCCGACTACTATTTTTATTTACTGCGTTTAACATGGAGTAATTGTGGATTACATATTGCTAATTTTGTAAATGTTTTAGGTTTTAGACATTCCTTTTTTCATTATAACTTAGTAAAACTTAGCTATATAAAGGATTACTTGAAGGTAGAAATGACAGTCCTCCTGACTAACAGACTTAGCCAAGTAAATGGCTAAAATTAGACAGCACTGCGACTACAATTTTATTTAAATTTTATTTAAAACTGATGCATTATTTTATAATATTTTTGCTGAAGTTTCTTAATTTTATTATGTGTAGTTACAGCTGTTAGCTAAGCATCAGTTCCACATAGTGTGAAAGAAGTTTTCAAATAGTTAAAAAAAAAAACACAAAAAAAAACCCAACACAAAACAAAAAAACGTATCTATTTTAGAAATGAGAACTATCAGAGAAAAGGTGGGATTGTGCATCCCCATTTTAAAACACTAGTTCCTGTTTTGTTACATTTTATCATTGTTCCTAACGTTTTAAGGTCAGAGCAAATATGCTAAGAACACAAGCAGAGTGTGTTTTGATTGGCCAGTCACACACACAGGCATAAATACACACACTCCCTTCCCCCATCAGTGGAATTTTGTTCCCAGGGCTGCCTGGCATTCCACACTGCTGCATCATGGGATCTCTACTACCCTGTGTGTGTGCACGTGTGTGTGTGCGTGTGCGCGCGTGTGTGTGTGTGTGTGTACACAATCCTGCTGGTAAGAGATAGCTTATCAAACATGTTGTTATTGTGACACTGAAAGATAAGGCATCCATCCATCTCTTACCTTGTTTATTTTTACCTCCTCTCTCTCTCTCTCTCTCTCTCTCTCTCTCTCTCGCTTGTCCTTCCCTCCATTTTCCCCCATCCTACCACCTCCCTACATAGTACTGGGGACCACCCAGCTGCTGACAAAGCCGTTGTCATGGTTATGTGTGGTGAGTGGGGGACTGTCATGATGTTGTTGTCTCAACTACTGAAGAGAGAGAGAGCGAGAGAGTGGGATAGAACGTGACCATGTTGCATCTATCATAGTCCATGTTTTGGTAGTCAGTACAGCGATGACCTACACAGTTTCTTAAACATTAATTTTATGTTCAACTACATCAGGCTAGAATCTAGCACTGATCAGACACCTAGTCACATTATCAGTTGTGTTGCTCTGGAGGGAGATTTCAGAAATCAAGATGTCTCCAGGTGTCCTGTGTGGGGCTTTGAGGGTAAATCAGAAACCCAGTTTTATGAACTATGGCCTTGAAGTTTATTTTACCAGACAGGTGAAGAAGCTTGACAGGATTGGCTGTTGAATGTATTTTAACAATTCTCAGGTCTGTTTTTTTTGAAGGGCAGGTGGTTATAAAACAATAAAATCCTGCTTTTATAGCAATGCATAGGTAATAATAAAGTCATGATATAATATAGTGAATTAAAGTAGAACAATAACATTTCCAATGGAGGACCTTCACTGTGGTGGTATTTTATGCTTTAACATAAGAAAAATGGGGTAAAATGTGGCTTGATTGCATATGCCTGTAGACTGTAGTACCATTGTCCTACTAGATTATGGCACGTATTTGAAATGAGCTCTTGTGGGTAGCCATTAACTGTTCTAGAAAACTTTGTCATGGTGGCTCGCTGCTTGCTTAACGCCACAATGCTATCTGCTTGCCAACTCAGATTTATCCTCCTTGGGTTGCTGCAGTCATAAATACAGACACGCTGCAATCTTCTATCTTATCAAATAGTAGGAGGCTCCACCTGGTTCTTTTATTAAAACAAACACGTTAGAAGATGAGAAGACATGCAGACATTCAAATCACATGACTAATGGCGTGCACGAATAGTAGCAAACATATGGTAGGCTTTTGCAGTACACTGTTTACAAACTAGTGTGACTAAAATCTGTTTAGGAAAACATTAAACAGAATTAAAATAATACTTTCATTTTACATTCCTGTGCAATGGAAGCTAATACCCAGACCTGGAACTTGACCCCAAGGTCAAGATATCCTTGTGTTATTTGGTTTTGTTATACTTCTTTCAATTTGTCTCCCTTGAGTTCCTCAACACCATGGATTTACAATCCTAAATGACTGGAATGACCTTTAGAAGTATCGATTGAGCAGGTAGTAGAATTGCACATACTGAAGTTATTTGCTGAGACTGTGGGAACATCAGACATAATTGATAAGACAAGAACCATAAGCAGATGGACTATTATAGGTTTAAATAGGCCCCCAGTTGTTGTTTTTTTTTTCTTTTTTCCAGTGGTTAAAGAATGTGAATGTTAAATTTATTCTTCAAATTGTCCACTGGAGCTATTTATTACATTTTATAGACTGACTTCCTGGTTCAGTGTTGATCTATTGTACTTAGCATAGTTTTGTACACACAGGTGCAGTCACTGTTCTAGCTCAACATAAAGTGGTTCAGATAAGCAGGTTAAGCTGTTTGCTTGTTTACAACCTTGCTGTCTGTCTGGCTGCCTGTGGTTCTTTCTGTGGTCTGACTTTGTTACAGAGATGAGTACAGTGCTATCAAGACTAAGTTGTAACTAAGCAGACTAACAGCCAGATATTAAATTAGGCCATCAGACAGTTGTCTGTTTTTTCTGTAAACATAAAACTTGACATCTTTAGTGGTACATTGAATGCTGACCTAACCTGTTTTGGCCAGTCAAACTGGACTGTTAATCTGTTGGTAAATAACTACATGATTGTTAGGAGTTTACGTAAGAGCAGCGTGCTTAAGTCAATACATTGGTGTACTATTGTCTCTTATGTCTTTTAACTGATGTTGGAGGAATGATGGGATACAGGATGACACTTGTAAAACTAAATCAATGAAATTGTTTTTCTACTTTTATCCACAGGTGATGGTATCATGGCTTCCCTGTTTGCTGAGTTACCCTCCTAGACTTAGCAATTATATAAACAATATATAAACAACACGTCTGTGGAAACTACTTACACTTGGCACACCGTGTGCGAGAGGGATGACAACCTCCCATCTGAATGGCCATGTTGCTGGGGAGGGAGGCGGAGGAGGAGATGAAGAGCTGAGGGGAGGACAGCAGCACCGGGAAATGGCTGTTGACTGTCCAGGAGAGCTGGGGAGTCGAACACTGCCAGTCCGACGATCTGCACAACTGGAGAGGATACGACAGCACCAGGTATGTATACGCACTTGTTGCTTGATTGCTGTTCAGCCTTTTTTTAATCAAACAAATAACTGCAACGAATAGCGCCTAAGGTTGATCAAATTCATTCTACACGTTTGAAAAAAAACATGAATGGAAACAGAAAAATGGTAGAAAAACAGCAAACCAGTATGCTATGCCATGTTCAGTACCCTGTATCAGACGTACTCTACATATATTCACTAGAGGTCGATTTATTAATCAGTTTGGCCATATAATTGACATATATAGGATGTTTTGCAAACTAACAGTATCTGGAGAAATGTATTTCAATGGTGGTCTATCTACTGTTGATTGGCATCTAATCCTAACACAACCTGACATCAGAGCAGAGGTAGGATGTAAGTACATTTATTTAAGGTCTGTGTAAGTCCAACTCTAACACACTTACTTCACTGGGGTGTTTCTATTTGATGCTATTTTATATTTTTACATTTTCATTACATTTTTAACAATGCACTCTATTTTACACAATAAATTGTCCATAAGCTGCCCAGATAAATGTACAAATAGTAAAAATTAGCCGGATCTTGGCCACTGCTTTGTGATATTGACCTGGTACACAACTGTAAGCATGGTAGGAAGACAGAGCAATGATGCCTTACATGACAGAATGACAAAATATTGTGTATTCTCATCCTGGCATTAAGTAAAGGAGCTGGATTCTTCTTCCACCACTGTTCCAGTTCTTGCTAAGCGATATCACAAACATATTTGTCGGCTCCTTGTTGAGTCAGGGTTTTTACAAGCCTGTATAACCACATATATCTAGGGGTTGTAACATGAGCATGTAACAACCCGAGACACATTCACTCCTCAATATGCACACACCTTGGGTGGTGTAATTTTAATTTAGATATGATGAAACTGTTAACTTACTCAGGGATACCGCACCATTCTTGTTAGTAGGAATTTGTGTTGTAAGTCAACAGTATGACGAAAAATTTCGATTGATTTTGAAGAGAGATTGATAGATTATATTATAAAACTGTAATTACTTAATTTTATTTTCATTTTGTGATATAAACAGTAACTCAGAGCAGACAGAACTTTCAGAAAGTTTTGTGAATGTGTCTGAATCATACATTAGTCTCACCATTTTTAGTAAGTCCATTCTATGCAAGCATCAGTCACATTCTTAGTAATACAGCATGAATCAGCACACCTGTAATTGTCAAGTGACCTAAACAGGCTGTGTTATATTGGGCGTGTCACAGAGGCTATAAAAAAAGTTTCATGTAACATTTATATTGTAAGCTTCAAAACTGTGAAACTGAAATGAGTTCTAATCCTGTCTACGATGTATTCATTTGCTTGCGTGTGTGTCAGGAGGACCTTCGGCGTCGCAGAGAGGAGGAGGGTCGGCAACTCGATCTGAACGCCTCGCTCAGACTCAGAAAGCTCTCCCAGAATCCCCACATCGGGATTGACAACCCAACATTCCTGCAAGACACATACATACCGCAGCAGCCAGCGCTTGACAGCCAACACGCACATGCACTGCTGGGTAAAAACCACACACACACAAACAGTGAAAATCAGAAAGGGAAACACGTGAATAAAGAGGTTAAAGTGCAAGTGATGTTGATACATTTTTAAAACAGTAGGGATGGAGAAGAGGGGAGAGTGCAAGTAAAGAGATGGAGTGAGAGAAAGCTGGTAGGAGACGGAATGTAAGGAAGACATTTCTCCCATAAGGGAGAGAATTCCTCAGGGAGGGAGGGACGCACACGAGAGGCTCTTGAGTACGACTTAATTAAAACTTTGTTTGTAGGGTGGCAGCTACTCCATAATCACACAAACAGGAACACACACTGTAGTCCTTTAGTCTTGACTAGGAAATGAGAAGCAGTGTCTCACAAACAAACCTATCTGGAGCCAGGACAAGCAGGCTGTTATCATTAGATCATTTGAAATAGGTCTGATTTTTAGCTCTTTCACAGACACACTTGTTGTAATTGGTTTGTAAAAGTTAAGATTTGTAAGTCAAAGTTTATTGATGTGAGTACGTATGTATTTTTTTTGCAGAATTGGAGGAGTTGCTGCTGTCATTGAAGCAGGTCCGTGGCTGCCTGTCTGACCAGCAGAGTCAGAATGACATAGAGCTGGTTCTTGCACTACTAAACAAGGTAATATATAAGGAATTAGATGGAAAAAGCCTTGGGTCAGTATGTAATTGTTTTATTTTCCAAGACTTTCTGATCTCTGAGGTAGACGGGATTTGCAAAAGAGGAGCAGCGTCGTCACTGCTGTCTGAGCAGGAGCTTCCATGACATCTTATAAGATTCTTATGGCCAGAACTGAGTACGGGGAGAGGAGGCTTCAGGCTATCAGTAGACAATTCAATTATTTTTTAATTGAAGCGACTGCTCCTTTGAACCAGTATTAAATACTCTTTGGAACTGTATTTATTTTCAAACTAACAAATAATTTAGTCTTTCTCCTGGAACACCGTAACCTCTGTCAGGGTCAAGAAGCATTACGGGGATAGTCCAGCTCAGGAATTTTTCCAAGAATCGAGGAGCCTTCTTAGAAACTCTAAAATTAGAGGAACCTAGTTTTAGCGTCAGTTTCTAGTTGTTGCTTCTCCTAACGTCCAACTTTCTTATTATCCAAGAATGTTCTGAGTGGACTTTGCTCTGCTGACTGTTGCTCAATGACTAGTCAGACATGACAAATGATGGATAAATCTGCATCAGCACAAATGTATGAGCTTTTGTTACCTGTTTTGTTCTCACAGTTGCTGTTTTGCATTGTCATTTAGACTTTTATAGAGGCATTACTAACACTAAAGTCATGACACCTGTACACCAAAAGCTGGACATTTTATTTCATACATACATACAAACTGAACTGCTCTCCAGTTGATTATGCAGAGCTAAAATGAGCCAAACAGCTGTATGTTATTGTTCTGCAAAATGGCTAAACCTGGCTCAGGTCTTGTCACAAAGCAATGTGAAGTCATGATGAAGTGTTCTGCATTCGCCTATCAAATACATGCAAGTGCACATTCCTGTGATATCTTTGGAGTTATAAATTCCTTTCTCAGAGCATCATAAACCACTGTTCAGTGTTTTGGTGTCCGATAAACCTTCATGCTTTGATCTATTACTCAAATCAGCCCTCCTGGGTTGTGTTTTATCGTCTCACTGGTGCCTAAAGCAATACGCCCACACCAATGCAGCCCCTCAAGTCAGTGCTGAACGCCTAATTACCAGCCTGTGCATCCCACTCCTTATTATATTATCACTGTAATCCACAATTGTGTTGTTTCCCAACTGAAAAAGGAAGAAAAAATGATTGCTATTATTTTGATGTATCATTGTGGTTGGAGATCTTTACAGAAACAATCTGGCACATGCTACCACCCTGACTGTCTGTTTTTTAATTCTTACTAACTCAGGGCTGCATTTGCAGTGACACAACTTTAACTACTGTATGATAGCAGCTCTTCACGTTTTTTTTTTACAATAAAACTTACTGCAGAGTGAGTTATTTTTGAAAACACACCCCTCAGTGTCCAGAACAGTTACATCTGTTGGAGTTCAGTTTCAGTTTTTGTTAGTGTTGAGGCTGTAGTGGTTGGTTAGTTATCAGTACTCCTGCTAACTGCGCTGGTCGAATGTTTTTTCCTAATTAAGCTGCACATGAAGAAAGCTATTGTGGACACTGGCAGGTTAAACCATGAATACGTCTGATACATCAACTACTGAAACACAATAATAAAAATTTCACAGGATTGTATATTGTAATTGCATTTACTGTTTTATTTGTAAACAGTCCAAATACAGGTCTGGGAAAGGACAACGTGCACAGACTAAATCACATGTTGGTGATATTTTTCTTTTGCTTTATAGTCTGATTTCCAGTCAGCACTGAAGATCCATAATGCCGTGGCCACCAGCATGCACCGACCCTCACCTCCATACCCACACACACAGCAGAGCCTTCCGCTGGCCATGGAGGTAACTTGTTATCCAAATGTATTCTGCTTTAAATTTTCATTTGTTTGTACCGTTCTTGATACATTATAGTCATCTGACAGAACATACAGAGTGACAGTAACGGTCCAGGTCAGCGAGTGTGTAATAACGAGGTTTGAGACAGAGCAGCTCTGTTCAGCATCAATTAGAGCTGAAACATTATGAACATGCTTGCACGCACACACACACATACACAGACACACACACAGAGTTAGCCAGCTCTGTTGTTGTACTTTTAAACAAGTCTAAGCGGTTGTATTGGCTGAAATGTTTTAAACAAAGTAGGGAAGGTAACTCTGCAAGGTTCACTTTTGCCAGTTTAAATGAAGCCAACATCCATGATGCTAGTATGATCAGTGCTGCAATTATTTTTCTGCTACAGTGTTGAGTTGGCTAGCTGTCAGAGCTATTCATGGCTCATTTCTGTGGCATCTCATTAAATCAGCACATTATTTCTGCTCCATGTTGGCATCTCCGCCCCCTGCCCTGCATTTGGCTTCGAAAAAGAAAAGCTGTGGTTCACGCTGTACTCCTCAAAACCAGTTCCTTTGTCATTGTTAATGAAGTGGAAAAGAAATGAAATAACTCTAAACAGACACAATGGGCAGGATTATTTTAAGCGCTCAAAACATCGTAAATTCAAGTCCAGTTCATAACTTTTCTGCTTCCAGCTTTAGATTATATCCAGCCAGGTGACGACTATAAAAAACTTTACATTCTTCAAATTATTTTTTTTCTCTCTTATCACACACATTCATACATGACAAGATGAGAAACACGTTATCCTCTTCTTGCTGCTATTTCCAAATTCCTGTGTTCTTCACTGCTAACTTGTTTCTCTATAACGGACCCATAACTCCAGATTTTAGTCATATTTAGCTAAGCTATGAGGTGGCTCAAGTTTTTTTTGCCAGCTCTCCAGGAGAGTTAAGGTCTTCTTTGTAGTCCCCTCACAATACCAGTTTCTCTGATCCAGGCGTTGATGTCAAGGCCCCAAACACATTTACTCTTTATTTCTTGAATGAGGAATGAACTAAAAATGAAACTTTCTTCAAATCTGAGCCCACCTTTAAATTAATCCCTGATTGTTGTGTAGGAGTTTTACTTCAGAGTGTTAATCAACAAATAATTATTATTTGTTGATTAACATAATTATTAAATAATAATCATAATAATTAAATAATTGTGTTTAAAATTGTCTGTAGGTGCAACTATTGTAGTGTATCATTTCACTCAATAACACCACCTATGTCTTATTGCCATGGTTTCAGGTCAGGAATCTCATGCAGTCAAGTCAGAATAAAGAGGGGATGGAACTCTACAGCCTGCTGTCAGACACACACATCCAGGTAGACACACACACACCACACACACACACACACACACACACACACACACACACACACACACACACACACAGAGTGGTGTTTCCATCAATTCACCAGCTGTAACTACTACAGCCTGACCCTGACCCCAACCTCAACCTCAACCTAACCTTACTCTAACTGTAAACCCAGCCTTCATCCTAAAAGTTTGTGATTTAACTTATGGCAACTTACTTTTTTCCCCACATCTGCGAGGCTGTGAGCAGATTTATGTCCCCACAACACAAGTTATGCAAGGCCACACATACAGAGACACACACACACACACACACTACCACATATACGCACTTCATGTATGAGCAACAAACGAAGAACAAGTATTCTGTGACTGATCCAGGCTTGTGTGTGTTTTGCAGTCGTTGCTTCTGGCACATGACAGCATAGCAGAGAGTGAAATGCAGCCTGAGCCACTGCCTGCCCAAGGAGAAACACTGACCCAGTGGGGAGGAGAGACTGTCAAAATAGTTCGTATAGAGAAGGCTCAAGACATACCACTGGTAAGTTAAACTCAGCACGCATCATCATATTGTCACTCATTCATTCAAAAACCAAACACAGTTAAATAGAGAGCTGGCCCTGTTTTATTCCACTATCTTTTATTGTGGAGTGTAATTCTTTTAGTGGGCCAAGCCGTGAGCTTTCTGTGTTCCTCTCACTGTCAGCTTTGGTTCAGTGGAGACTCTAAATTTGCATTCAGATATTCTAACTAGGAGTGAATGTTTAAATGGTTGTACGTCTATAAATAGCAGCCCAGCAACTCCAGGTGCCCACCTACCTCTCACCCATTGTGCGCTGGGATCAGGTCCAGCCGCTCTGTGACCCTGCACTGGATAAGTGGGTACAGATTGATGAATAAAGAAACACTCTTTCGTCCCCTTCCATTGTCTTTGATGAATGTATTTACTCTGGCACCATGAAACAGGCTCTGCACATCAGAAACAGCACAGAATCAGCTTCCACTCCCTCCTCCACCACCAAACTAATATACCCAAACTGGAATGACGACAAGGTCACAAACGGGGTTGTATCTGGATTTTCAGAGCTGTTTTGTCTCCTCTCTGAATAACAAATTCCAGTAAGAACCAGTTTCCAGCAATCATGACCAGAGATGCTACAAGGTCCTGTAGTTTTTCTGACAGGACAGGAGAATCCACCAGAAATCTGCTCATTTTGGAACATAAATCAATATAGTTTTCTCTGTTGGCAGAATTAAACATATATTTTTTAACAAAAATAGAAATGGAAATAAATATATGATATTTTGTAAGCTGTACAAAAGCACAGTGCAAATTAAGGGTGGTTTTATTTATTTATCACGTTTATTTTTGGAACTAACAGATAGAGAAAATGGCTCAAATTAGCATTAACTTTATTCTTGGGTCCACAAAAATATATAAAAACCCGATATGTAGCACATTCATACAGTCATGTCCATCTTGGTCAGTCATCTCACCACTGTGCTGCTGTTTTTGTTCTGTAGGGAGCAACTGTTCGCAATGAAATGGACAGCGTTGTGATCAGTCGTATTGTTCGCGGTGGAGCAGCTGAGCGCAGTGGACTTTTATTTGAAGGAGATGAAATACTGGAGATTAATGGCATAGAAATCAGAGGAAAGGACGTCAACCAAGTATTTGACATTCTTGTAAGTATTTTACTCAGTTCTTTGATTTGTCCAAAGGGCCAACATAGAGAATTGAAGTAGCAGTAGTTTAACTATGGACGTTCTGTGTTATACATCCTGCTGGTTTGTTTTGGAACAAAAATGTTTAAAATGAGATATCTTTATGTACAGTGTATAAATGACATTATTATTAAGGGCTAAAGAACAGCAAGGTTGTCTGTACGTTATGTGAAACTCATAGAAAGTTACAGTAGAACTGATCAGTATTACCTGCTTCTCTGTCCTTCTTATGTTGTGTGTTTTTGTGTGTAACAGGCGGACATGCACGGCCTCTTGACTTTTGTGTTAATTCCCAGTACTCAGAGCAAACCTGCTCCTGTCAAAGAGACTGTGGTAAGTGCTGAGTTCTCCACATGTGATTAAAAAAGATAAAGAAACGTCAGTGGCTTTGTCGTAGCAATCTTCTTATTCAGGTTGAAACTAGAAAGTATCCAGATCTGTTCTCCTTTAAAACTGTGACCTAAAGTGCATTTAGTCTGATGAAGCTGTTTTCTGTCATCTTTCACTCTTCAGATCCATGTAAAGGCACATTTTGACTACGACCCCTCAGATGACCCCTATGTGCCGTGCAGAGAACTGGGCTTATCCTTCCAGAAAGGAGACATTCTTCACATTATCAGTCAGTCAGACCCCAACTGGTGGCAGGCTTACAGGGACGGAGATGAGGATAACCAGCCGCTTGCTGGACTGGTACCAGGTACTGCTGTCTGTCTGTCACTGGGATTTTTCAAAATAATTTTGGTAGCTCATGTTTTTTGTGAAGCATGTGAAGAATGCTTAGTCAGACTCCTGTGGGTATATGCATAGGATGGATGGTGGTTTCCTGTGACTCTTCACTGTTAAAACTTGTGTTCCACTCTGCAGTGCAGAGTGACATAATGATATGGTCGCTATTTTTTTTTTCTCTTATATTCTCTCACTTTTTCCACAGGGAAGAGTTTCCAGCAGCAGAGAGAAGCCATGAAGCAAACCATAGAAGAAGACAAGGAGCCGGAGAAGTCTGGTCAGTCCCACCACCATATATGATATATGATATATGATAGACCCTTTTTACTGTAAATAACCACTTTGACGTTATAGTATTAACACATTCTTCCATATCAAGTTTTCCATTTAACAAATTCACAAAACTCCACGTCACCCACGAAAATGTATATTTACCAATTGGAAGGACTTTTTTCAAAAATGCAATATGCAACAATATGTGTACCTCGAAAGACTGTTTCAAGTTGTCTGCTTGTTTACAGGGAAGCTCTGGTGTGCAAAGAAGAACAAGAGGAAGCGGAAGAAGCTGCTTTACAACGCTCACAGGAATGATGGTGTGTGCTGTTTGCCTGTCTGTCTGTCTGTGTGGCTCTCACCAACATGTCATCACATAATGACCATCGTTAAAGACCTGTGTACAACTTAATTGATCTGCTGTCTTCCAGCTTTTGTTTTCAACCAGATTAACTTGTGCATAATGTTCTCCCCATTGGTCCAGATCTTGATAATGAGGAGATTCTCACCTATGAGGAGATGGCACTGTACCACCAGCCAGCCAATAGGAAGCGGCCAATTGCACTAATTGGTCCAACCGGTTGTGGACAGGCAGAGTTTAGACAGAGGTTGCTCAACAACCAATCAGAACGTTTTGCTGGAGCTGTACCTCGTAAGAAGGCACACACACACACACACACACACACACACACACACACACAAACACACAGAGTGCTCATTATTCCATGTGTTTGTGGATGAACTAACTTGTGTTTTATGATTTCATGTGTGTTTTGCAGACACCACACGGAGCCGTAGAGAGGGTGAGCTGAGTGGTCGAGACTACCACTTTGTTTCTCGTCAGACTTTTGAGGCAGAACTGGCCGCTGGTAAGACTTCCTGTCACAGAATATTTTTGACACCGCTCAGTGAAACATTTCTTGAATTGTCTTTGTGGAGTTTAGGGACAGGTTTTCCTCTGATACGTTATACTACATTTCACTTGTTGTTGTCCACAAAGGCAGTAATGCAGAAGACAGCAAGCAGTGACACATGGACGTAAACAATGCACTGCTTAATATTTGAAAAATTTACTGTTTTATTCAGAAGAAAAAAATTCTGACATGTTAACTCGACCTAAAGAATACATGAAATGCATTTTAGAGAAAAACACTCCATGTAAACAAACTTTAATGTGATCTTAAGAAAACTTCGCTGGGCACCTTTATGTCTGTTGTGGTACGCTGTAGTTTGATTTATCTGCAGGGGCACACTGTACACCATTTGCTGTAAATATGTGTTTCATGTGTCGTATTGAGTTAGTTAATTTTCTTATTGCGATTTTTCCAGGGAAGCTGATCGAGTCTGGTGAGTTTGAGAAGAACCTGTATGGAACCAGTACAGACTCAGTGAGACAGGTCATAAACACTGGAAAAATCTGCGTGCTCTGTCTACACACACAGGTTAGTAAACGCCAAGACGGAGCAGGCCGGCACAGTTGAGGTCTAAATTGTTGCAGTACACACATTTAAAAGTTGAATTCTGATGTAGTTTTCTGTGTGTGTGCAGGCTCTGAAGGTGCTGAGGAGTTCAGACCTAAAACCTTACATCATCTTCATAGCTCCACCTTCCCAGGAAAGACTTCGAGCCCTGTTGGCTAAAGAAAACAAGAATCCCAAGGTTTCCATCTGTCTACATTGTCTATTTACACTTGGCCAAAGATAAATATCAGTGGTGTTTACATCTCTAAAACGTTTGTCTCAGTAATAATGTGTGTGTTGTCCACAGCCTGAGGAGTTGCGGGACATCATAGAGAAAGCCCGGGAGATGGAGCAGGGCTGCGGACACCTGTTTGATGCCGTCATCGTCAACACAGACCAGGACAAAGCCTACAACGAGCTGCTACGACTAATCAACAAACTGGACACTGAACCTCAGTGGGTGCCCTCCTCCTGGCTGCGCTGAAAACACACTCACACACTCGCACATCATTCATAGAGTAGACACACGGAGCCCATGGAGTGCATATTTCTACAGGTTTGGCAAACTAGACCCTAAAACACTTGTGTGGCTTTTACACAGTGTGCTGTGGTGAAGGTTGAAACACAATATTAAAGATGATGTTAGGAAAAAACTAATCAGAGATATGGAGAATTTGCAATATTATGAGAACTAAGTTCAAATAGTTGGATTGGAACACAAAATCTGAAATGTACAAGAAAACACACAATACCAATATTGCTGATTGTAATTTGTAAGTTAACAATTTCTGAAAAAAAAGTCACAATATTACAAATGGCAAGTGAACATGTTTTTTTTTAAATATAGTTACAAAAAGTCAAAACATTAAAAGATTATTGTGGAAATTTATAAGAAAATGTCATATTACAAGAACAAAGTCAATTTTATTTAAGAAAATCATATGACTACATCAAATTTAGAGTGAAACCACAAATCATACAATGAGATAAAGTTGGGATTACCAGAAAACTATTGTCTAGTAGAAATTAAATTATTTTTTTCCTTAATTTTTCAGGTTGGAATTTTAAATTCATGAAATCATTTTGAGAATACATTTGTATCACATCTAGTCACTGGTTTCATTTCATGTCAGGACTGGTGTCTGTGTAACATTACTCTGCTGTGTCACCTGTAGTCACGAGTTCTACATTAACCAGCATTGGCTGATTCACAAGGAGAGTAACTGTAGCGACAAAGACAAAGTAGGCAACAGCAGCTAGTATAGTGGAGCTTATGGTGAAAAAACTGAGGCGGCATCACCACAAAAAAGTATTTGATGCTGCAGATAAAAGACACCTGGCTAAAAAGGAAACTGATTGACGTTGATACCATGTAGTGTCTGATAGGCACAGATTCTCAGTGTTATGTGTAATAATGGTCAGTGGCCAGAGGGGGGAGACACATGATCTTCAGCCACACGACTTTATTGTGACAGAGCAAAAAAATACACAATTGGTTATTTTATATTTTATAAGACAACTTTATCTCATTAATAGGACGGCTTACAAATCTGTGACTTCAATTATAATTTGAGACACTTTGTTCTCAAAGTAGCTTTTTTTTTTTTTTTTTTAACCATTCTTTATTTAAAAAATTTTACGTTTTTCAAACTGGGATATCTCACGGCATAACCAGACCTTCCAAAAAAATACAGTTTTATTTGAAAATATTCAGCTTAATGCTACAGTTTGGATCATGATCTGACATTTTACTAAACTAACTTTTTCTTGTAAGAATGAAATTAATGAATTAATTCAACTTTCTTGTTTCAAATTTGTTGACTTTTTCTAGTAAAATTGTATCAACAACTTAATCAAGTTTTTTTTGTCATAAAATAAATTTTATTTTTAAAATCAACTCTGGAAGTGCTATGACTTTATAGTCAAATTTCTTATTTTTTCAGAGGTTTTAGTTATTAAACCTTGACTTTATTTGTTTATTTTTTATCTTATAAAATTACGATTAAGTTGTTTAGCAAAAAATGTATTTTGCCTTATTAAAAAACAACTTTATTGTTGAAAATGATGCCTTTTCCTTATAATTTCAACTTAATTCTCACAACATTGCAACATTTTTCTCAAAATCTCTGACTTTAGTATTTCCTAACACTGATACCAATATTGTTGTACTGTGGGGAGGATTTTCTCTGCAACCAGTCAGCATCTTCTGTAATGTGTCGACCAGGCGGCACTGACTAACAGAAATAGAAGTGTATCAGCAATTTGTGTATGGACCACCCTGAAAGGGAGGAAATGCTCAACAAACTGATCTTGGATGGTGCCTGACTGATCCATGATGTTTTTATTCCAACATATGGACCTGAAACACTGATATATTTTTGTAGTTTTTATTTTGAAAACGTATTCTTTCTCAGAATGTCTCGTTAATGACGCTTCCTTCGACTTTATCCTGTGATCATTTCAAGTATTATGAGTAGAATCGATTGAAGCTGTGACACGCAAATATTTTTTGCAGTGCAGAGAATCATTGTAAACATTTGATTTTGAATTAAAGCCTCTTACATTTATTATTATTATTATTATTATTATTATTAATATTATTAAAGAGCTGGGGCTTGTTCTAGGTTCCAGGCAAAACACATGTACAGCTCAGGCCCCTGATAAGCAGTAAATATGAAAATCACACACACTTTGACATTTAGTACAAATTTTAACCTCCACTGAGCCACTGCGTTAATGCTATGAAGAACACTCCCACACACATTGTGTACTTACACACCACCACGCTGTGTTAGTTGCTGACATCCCCTGTCCTGAAACTACAGCCCTCTAGACTGACTGGTCGGCTGGATGGCTGGTTTCTGCCTGGCTCTCCTGGTAAAATGCACACTACTGCAATAAACACTAGAATAAAGGACCACAGCACTTGATATCTTTCTTTACTGAGTGACTGTTTTGTTTTTTCTGCCTGTTCTTCCTGACTGACTGGTGACAGATCACGCTGTCAGCTGATTTTTTTTTCTGTCCTGTCTGATCACATTTTAGTAGACCTTTGAGCCTGATCCCTGAGGGGTGAGCAGGCAAAGAAAAGTGGTTGTTTTTTTTTTTTGTGTGTGTTCCTGTTTGGCACATGATGCTGAATTCATTAAATATTTAGTGTATGTGTGTGTGTGCGTGTGTGCGTGTCTGTGTGAGTGTGTGCGCCTGTCTTTGAAGACAGTGAAGTATTATCATGACCTGAAGTAGACCTGACACCATATCACTGTCACCACTGTGTAGAGCATTTATATATTTGTAATATTGAAAATAGATTTATGAAGTCCAGAACACACCAGTAGGATCGGAGGTTTCAGTCCCCCCTCCCCTCCCTGCCATTGGTCCAGGAGGACGAGGGAGGCGGGGCTAAGTGGAATTAACTGTATTGAATGTAAAGTTAATTGATACCACTTCTTGTTTATCAGACATTGCTTCTTCCTGAGAACAACTGCTTTTTGTATGGATATTCACAATGAATAAATAAATAAATAGTTGATTGATAGAAAATGACTGGCTGTTTTTCTTCAAATCCCTCAAACCTGGCCAAGAGCATCGCCACAAGACAGACAATGACTAACAGACATTAACTCAGAAAAGAGTGCTGGGTGTAGAAGCTCCTGATTGTTTCGTAGAGTTTGGCCTTTATCACCTGAGCTTGGTAGTTTATTTGTTTGTTAACATGTCTGCCTTGTTAAATCCTACAGTTTCATCTCAGAGTGAATAAAACCAGCTAAGTTTAAAGACCCTGAGATGTCACGAATGTCGATCACATAAATAAGAACGAACCTCTGTGTTTAAAACTAGTGAGGCTATGTAGCTTTTAATACAGCACATCCATGTAAAATTGTGTTTTTATATGGGACAGAGAAATGTGTTGGTTAATTTAAATGCACTGTAGTATTATTTAAACACAAGGTCTATTCATAGACAAGATCCAGAAAATCTGGATCCACGTTAATGCACCACAACAGCATTTCTATCCGGAGCAGACATCTATCACAGCATGTGTGTTGCATGTACTGTACTCTGTTATTCATCTGTGGCCTTTTTATATCTTGTTTACAATCCAGAAACTCAATGTCACTGAATAGATGTCTTTCAGGCAACAGTTCAGATGCTGATACTGCTGCCTGCATTATCACTCAGCTGATCAGTCATACGGGAAAACCACAAGAGTAAATATATAATTGCCTAAACGCTGACTGACTTCTGTTGAGCTGCTTCATGCTGGATTCCTGTCACACCGTCATGGCTCTCTGGGATTCCTGAAGACAACAGAGCCATTGTTAATGTAACACTGATGACACACATGACTGACACAAAGCAGTCAGGTTTTTAAAGTTTACAATTACTACTCCTTCTACTGCATCACTGTTCTCACTTCTACTTAATGTATAAGTAACAATAATGCCAATGTGTGGTGAGAAATATTTCTTTAAAGCTTGAATGATGCATAAAATGAACTACTCCCATAACTACTGCTGTAAGGTTTTGATCAGTGCCATTAATGTTGTCAAAACACATTAAAACATATGACTGTGCACATTTTGTCTTGATGAGAATGTTTGGCTGCACTGTAGGTGTTTCATGGAGGGTGGATTGTGATATTTGTGCATTCAAATGTACCTTTAAATTGAATAGTTCCCAAATGACAAGAAACTCTTCTCACAATGAACTAAACAAATATATTTTTAAAATGTTGAATAAATTACAGCATTTCAAAGCAGTTTGATAAACACCCTAATACACATTATAATGTAGTCGTAAGCTGCTATATGGAAGTGTTAAAGTGTTTATTAGTGAGCAGCGCTTTCTGCAATCATAACTTCTCTCAAGAATATTTTATAATCCTACCCCGGTCTTACCATATTTCCATCAATTTCAGGACAAGGAGGAGTATTGGTTGTTTTATCTGCGTAGAACTACTTTACAATGTTTATCAAGTATTTAGATAAAGCAACATGCTAATCAAGGTGGGCCTAAAGGTTTTGATTACAGTGAACAACAACAGGATACGTAAAGACTTACTTGATTCAGACATAATAGTTATTTCTGGGATAATACTATCCTGAGGCTGACACCCCATCAGTCCCTCCTGTGAAACAGTTGAGGAGGAGATTTTACTGAGCTGAATGCAGTCGCTCTGCCACATGTAGTAACATGAACAAAACACAAGGTGGTGCTGTTCTGCAGATTATTGATGCCATGTGTGATCACAGCAGAGAAAAGTTCGGTTTCCTCAGACTTTTGTGTTGTCTTCTGCTCAGAGCTGACCATCCTTCTTGCCCATTCCCTGTACTTTTGCACATTTTGTATAAGTGTGCATGTTTGGTCTGATGCTGGACACAAGGCCAGTTTCCGAATCAAAAACACATTCTCAGTATGAGTAGAATCTTTGAATGATTTCTCCAGTTCTCATCCACACCCCAGCCTTCATTCCTCCACGTGTGATGCAGTCAGGCTGCACTGAGATCAGACTCAAAACTCTTCTGAGAACGTCAATAAACCTGAACTGGGTCTGATGAACATGTTCCACTAAATGTTTTACTGTTTTAGGTAAACAGTTACAGAAAAGTATCTCTAACTGTTTAACTGCACTTTATCATCCATTTGCTGACAGCTTGTGTTCGAACGCTTCTGTTCTTTCACTTCATGTCATCAGTTACTGCTGCTTTGCATTTGGCCTTTTGTGTGCTCTGATCAGAGCTGATCTTTGGTTTCCTTTTCAACCTGTTTGAAGAATGATCAAAGAGTCTGGCGGCAGAGCAAGAGGTTTCCCCGCAACCAGTGTGTGTTTATGGGTGTGTTGGCTTAATGAACATCTACAAATAAAAACAATTCAAACAACGTTGACTGCTTTTGCTGGGCGACTGTAGCCATTTGGTTTTTGGTCATTTACCTATCTCTTTAAAAAGTCTTATAGCAACATATAAAGATTAGAAAACATAAAATTGAATTTGAATTTCCCTTCTGTGATAAATAAAGTATTTTTCATTTCATTTCATTCATTTCATTGGGTAATTTTGGTTAGTCTGTAAGGACAAACACACAAACAAACAAATAAAGAGCAAAAACAACCTTCTGCTTCTGCACACCTTTTCTCCAGTAGCAGGAACAGCCCAGGTAAAGGAAGCACCTTTAATGATGGCAGCGTTCCATTTTGGTGTCCCAGTTTCAGGGCCCTGCTATTTGCCTGTTTGCTCACTGACATGGTATAATTTAAATAAAATGATGATACATAAAACAGAGTGATCTTTAATGATGATAATTAAAACTATTTTAATGCTTTGACAAGTTAAATGGCTGCAGTGTAAAGGACATTTGATGGTACTTAGCTGTAAATAAAAGATGGACAGACTGACAGAAAACAGAGGAGACAGGTTAGGTAACGAGCTGTCAATCACCAGGGAGCCTAAAACATTCCCAGCTTTATTGTCTATTTTCCGTTCCAGTGGGATCATGATTAACAAAATGAACGCCATGCTGTATTCAAAACGACTTGAAACTACCTACTGAGATCGTATTCTCATTTGGAAAATGAGATAACAGAGCAAGGAAGAAGTAGGGTCATTTTCTTAGACTTTTATAAAACTGGACTTCTTTTTGTTACCTGAGAAGTCGCCTCCTGCTGTTTGTCACTGTCATATTCACTCTTCAGAGCCAGACACTATGTCCATCTTTTCCATTGAGTCCATGTGCTTAGCAACAGTAATAACTAAATCTGTGCTTGCTAAATACAGAGGTGATGTTGGTTTGTTAGTTGGGAGACAAATCACATATCTATTTAGATAAACTGATGCTGTGTTTTAAAACCATCAAAAAGTTATACTGGCTCATGAGATTTTAGTAAGGCATGGAACAGTCATTACTATAGCAGTATATCAAGATAAAAGGAAAAAAATAAATAGGTTCAGATTGATTTTTCTTAGAATTCTGGCTTTGAACTCATATTTCAAAGAAAAAAGGTCAGACTTTAAATTTTAACTTTTTCCTCCGAATTCAGACTTTTGACATTGAATTCGAATTATTATTGTTTTTTTTTTTTTTTACAGTGGCCTTAATCCTCTTCTGTATTTATGGTTATCTTTTGCACTCTACCTTAAGAAATGCCATTCTGTGTTTCATATGGTAAGACCCTCACACCGAAGCTCTTTATCCTCTGGTCGGCTATTATCTTGTTCATGCTGAACTCTTTGTTCAGTTGCCACTGTGTGTGGGGGGTGACGTCAGTCGCATACAAACTACTGTATCTGATTGGCTGAATTAAAGTTAAAGGCGGGACCTGCGGTCGTTGCCAGTGCTGATTGGTCAGTGTTACGGTCAGTCAACCGTCCTGCCTCTGCCCTCACAGTCAGGTTGATGGAGAGAAGTGGAGGACAGAGGCAGCGAGACGTGGTGGATATGAAGCACATAACGGAAATAAGTTTTTAACCACTCCACGTTTCTCTGTAACGAGCATTTAACTGTTTTCTACTGAGTTTGTTGTACTTTTCTTATTTTACGGCGGTTTCGACACTTTACGGTCCGAGTCGGGTATCCCTGGCAACACGATCAACTGTCCTGCGAAGTTTGGATCAAGTGTCTCACCTTCAACCGGAGAATAAACGGATATTTACCCACTAAATGAACGGAACCGACTCCGGGGTGTGGACAGAGCGAGCGAGGAACAGTTTCCAGCTGTTTTTACTCACATTTGTGTTTCCCAGTTTTGAAACGAAGCTTTGAGGGAAACGGGACAGCGCGAGACAATAGTGGTGAGAGAGAGAGCTCGTGCAGGGGGGGGATCGATGCCTCGCGGGGGCTTTGTTCTGTCCTGCGTGGAGACTCAACGCGAGCCTGCGGCGGATATCGACTGATTGATCGGCGGATTGATGATCGCTTGGTGACTGATAAGCCGTCGGAGCAACATGGACGTGACTCTGTCCGAGCTACTGGCCACTTTCATGGAGTCCCCGCTGGTGGTGTGGGTGAGTGCACGCCGCACGCGCACACAGTTGTGAGGATGATGCCCACGAGCTGCAGACCTCAGTCCGTTTCCTCTCATGTCAGGTGCACTCAAACAAGTCACTAACTAGTAGCAACTACCAACTCTGACCCATAATCTACTGATTTGCACTAGTAGGTACGGGGTGGTGTTTCTGGGACTTTCCACTTTTCATTCTCACGCTGCCAAACAGAAAAAAAAGTTCGTTTTTACTCTAATGTGTCTCACTGCTCACAGCTGGTGCAGCTTTCTGAGGCTGCTGCTGTACTTAAGAATTCTAGCAGGTTAATCCCACTGTTCTCACTGTTTGGGGGATTTTAACCGTCCTGCTGATGTGCATGAGGCGGATGTGTTAGAAATTAGTCCGTATCTTTGTAGGAGCGAACAACGCAGCAGCTGGTTTCACTAACCTAGAAAAGCCCAAAGCAGAGATTAAACAAATATTTGGATGCAACCATGATCTGATGATGAAATCCAGACTGTAGAGACATCTTCAAACCCACTACAGAAATGTATGTTTACATTTGTAAGTTGATTAAACAACAACAAAAACAGTAATACAATTGAGGATTTAAAAAATAATAATAATCTGCATAGGTAAAATTAGTTCCCAACTGCAATAAAAGCTGAAAAAGAGAAACGAATTTTTGATAAATGTATAAGAAATATTCCATCTTTCACACACTGTATCACTGATACCAGGGTCTTGTTGTCAGTTTGCTCTGGACCCATTTTAATCTCCAGTGTGGGCTGGATGCCCAGAGCAGAGCAGTCAACAGGTTATTAACCCTGTGCTGCTTCCTGCTTCCCCATGACCTCACGTCCTGCTGACCTGACCGCTCAACCAACAATTTTCCCGTCTTTGTTGGACACAGAGGAAGGCAAATAACATGGCCACACAGTAGGAAAGTGACACAGGGCCACTTTCACCTGACTGCATTACCTCGTTTTCTGATATTTGTCTGTTTGCACACCCGGGGATTAGAGAAATCCGTTTTTGTACAGGTACACCCTCGGGACCACATTTTCCTCCTGAACCAGATTTTAGGATATGTCTGGGTGGGGAGACTGAAAGAACAGTGCATGCCTTTAGAGAGGCCCTTAATTCCCAAGTGCTCCAGTGGAGCTGCTCAGTGGCCAATAGATCAGACTGTGGTTGTACTGGGCAGCTTCCAGCTTTGCCACTGTGCGAGTCTGAGCAGGGCGTTCCTCAAAGGGAGAGTATTACTCCCAGCAAAGCCCCTCTGAGTTAGGAAAGGCTGAAAGAGCACTAAATGTGCTGTAAGGCATTTAAAGACTAAAGTGTGTTTCAGAGTTTTTCCAGTGTTACTTTGATGTACTCTTAGCCAAGGTTTGACACCACTCTGTTTTTATCCTGTTCTGTTAATTAAGGTTCAATTTACTCAAGCTTGATAGGTTTTTTTTTGATAATCAAATTGTCAGAAATTTCAGCAAAATATAAAGATTTTTGTCAAATAAGACAGCAGAGGCTCTTTGCCTCTATTCTATATGAACTTATCAAGCTTCCTATCATTTGGGTCACACCCCAAACAACCATTCGGAGCCAGAAAAACCCTTGTTAAGGTGAATTCAGATTGGATTTTGATTTGCAAAATGTCCTCAGAAGGTGTGAGAAAAAGCAGGTGGGACAGGAAGCAGCATGGATGTACACACAAGCATAGCAGGAGGAAGCATGGCCAGCAGGCCAATAGCAAGGTTTCCCATGGTGCAATGTTTCTCTAGAATGCAGTACTCACTAGACTTTATTTCTCTTCCTATTTTGTCATTTCACATCTTCTGAGTGTGTATTAAGTCTTAATGTGACTTTAATACTTACAGATACATTCATGTGCATGATGAAACCAGGGCTGCGTCTAAACATTATCATAATTTATTGATTTGTTCATTATTGTTTCAATTCACAGATTTATCGCTGCTCTATGAAAAATGTAAAATACTGAAAAAAAATGCTCATCACAACTTCACAACAGCCATCAGAGACGTTAAATGTCCTGTTTGGTCTGACTTCATTCCCTGGGAGACAGGTTCCAAACAGAAGGCTTTAGAGAGAGACTGAGAAAAACAGCAAATCCTTTCACCTGAGAGGCTGCAGCCAGGCAATGTGAGGCATTGTCCTGCTGTTTTTGCATGTTTTCAGTTGTTTCTTTAACAGACTGATTGAACTATGAAAAATGTGATGGCACAATCCCTCATGGCATGTTTACTAGAGAGACACTTTTTCTCTTGATACAAGTTATGACACCTTCATTTAGGGATTCTATTGTGTTACAGCACAGGTAGAAAGTAGCTGATATATGTTGTTATATTTTGAAGAAGGCCACTGGTTTAATGTCTCTATATCAGTTACACTCCTGTGGCATGGTGGACTTTGAGCGTACCAACCCCGGAAACAGTAATAGAGGGCAAATGATCATTACGTAGCTAGAAACATAGTTTAGGAATTTTACACATAAAAACTAAGTAGGGCTTCAGACAACATATGTAGTTGAAAGAAAAAAACAGACCAGATATTTCAGTGTGTGACATAATGTCTCCTGTGTTTGTCTGCGTCTAGGTGCGGACGTTGGGCCCACTCGGCTCATGTGACGATGCGGGCTCAGAGGAGCGGGTCAACATGTTCATGGAGCTGGTGGACGGCGTCTTCCTGCACAAGATCATGACACACATGTAGGTAGCAGAGTGAGAGCTTCACGTTTTGTTTGGATATGTCAGCTTAAAAAAGAAAAAGCCTTTGCTGTGTGTTTTTGTGTGTCTGGACTGGGTATATAAGGGGTAAGTAAGTTAATCCATTGCTTCCTGTGTGTGCCTGTGCAAGTGTGTCTGTGTGACCACATCCTGACTCGCTGGTTTCAGGTCGTAAACGTCACAGCCAGATGTTCAAGGCTGCAGCAAGAAACAGTGTACTAATGGAGGCAGTGTGACTTTCTACATCTACAGTCATTTCATAGTGGAGCTCCGGTCGGCTTGTACCGAAACTCAGGAAAGAGACTGTCAAGTAGCAGATCACATCAATCACAAATATTAAAGTGATGCGACACTAACAGCCTGAGTGAAGCAAGTACACGTCTGACAGCGGAGTACGTTTTATAAGACTGATACCTGCACTGTAACTATAATATCTGGTTTATTTAACAGGTTTTTATGCCATCAAATGAGCAAAATTCCGAGCAACATTTTTCCCCCTGAGTTTTAGGATTAATACTTTAGTGTGTGTTCATGGTAATGAAGGTACATGTCAGCCAGAGCAACAGTGTGGCACAATAATGTGTTTTTAATCGTTTTGGTGCTTAGGAAGGACAGACTTCTGGCTATGAATACACTAAACTAAACTTGTGATCAGTCTGTTGCTGATTTTGATATTCTCATGGGATTTGTTCATTAAAAAAAACAAACAGACTATCACAGACTTATCCTTTCAAATTTTCTGGTTTGGAAACAGCTGTTTAGATGGCACCAATACTGTCTATAGTAGTAGTAAAACATACTTGTGTGGAACCTCTGAGTCTTCTCTTATCCAGACGGCCTTGTGTCCCTAATCAGACCGCCTGTTCATATGTGAGTTATTGTCGTCAGTTATTGTCTTCAGACACAATGGTAATCACGCTATTGTTCTCCACGCACTGAATGTAGGCTTGGCAGACTGGGGGGGTGATTAGGACTTGGTAGGGGTTTATGAGAAAGTGGGTTACAGAGGAGGAGGTCTGGATGGAAAAGCCATGAGGAATATTACAGGAAGGCCCCTCAAAAATGTTTGGTGAGTCAGTCATTAGAACCAGTCAGCTGTTAAATCAGTCTGTCTGTAAACATGTTAAAGAACATGACCCCATGCTGTTCTCTGTGAACAATATGCAGTTAAATACGGCTGTGTTTAACTGACTGTTACATGCCTTTTTGACTGGGAATAAAGCTAAATATAGCAAAATTACCTGCATGAAGCATGCTCATTGCTAAAAGTTTGAATTTAAATTACTTAAAATAGTTGAAATACTGAAACCTGTTACGTAGGGCTGGGAGATATGACAACCTTATACTGTAGAAGATCTTAATTTGGCGTATGATCTGCTTTTCAGAAGAATCATACCGATCCTGTCATTATGAGTGTTAAAAGACAGTTTTATTTTGAAATATCAGTTGCTGCTAACCATATAGCTCTAGCCTGGTCCGTCTCATGTGTTCCTACCTACAGGCTGCCACGTGACTGTTTAGGCGGTCGTTTTTTATTCTGCTACCTCTCCAGTGAGTCCCTCACCCTGTGGACGGACTCTACCGATGGTAGTCCTTGTTCTGCTCTCCGTGACACCAGCTGCATGCTGGAGTGCCACTTCCACCAAGAGCTGCAGAAGGTGGAGAAGTGGTTCATGTGCCACTATGTGAAGCTCACTGAGGCTGCCAAGTAGAGCAAGGCAGCCATAAAATCTGCCCATGATGACATAGGTTGAGCTGGAGTCTTTCTGCAGGATGAGAGACTCACTGGAAAGGCAGCTGAATGACATGACGGACCACCACAACAGCGATCTGACCAGCCTGCAGGCAGGGAAACATAAAATAGGATGGTAAAAATGCAGGTAAAGGACAACGCCAGTCGACCTCTAACATGGCTTATTCTATCTCAATGGTAGCCTCTTAGTATGACTATAATGAAAGATTCAATATCTGTTATTTAGAAGTGCAACAACTGGGCAACTATTGGTTTGAGCTAATGATTATAGTTGACTAGGAAGATCTTTAGTTGGGGGGAAGTCCTGCAGGTCCACTTCTTCACCCACAATTCAGTAGGCAAACACTAAAACTGTGCACCGAAGCTAGTAATATTTGGTCAGGAGCTGACCAACCTGACTGACCCAGTTATTATATTATATCATTATTTTGTGGTCAACATAAACAATAAATGAACATAAATACTGGTCAGAGACAACAGCTGTGCTGTGTGATTGTTTCTACACATCCCCACCTGTGGCTGAACTACGTGGATGACTGGTTCCTCCAAGTGACCATCTGTTACACCTGTATTTAGTTCTGCGGTTTAAGACAACCAAATTCAAACCATAATCAATCTGTTGTGTATTTGACCATACAGTGTACATTTAAAATCACTGGTCACTGGGAGAGTTAGAGGCAAGTAAAGACTGTCTTGCTCGCACAGCTCATGGCTCTCACTGGACTGGCTTTAAAACTCTGTTTTCTGAAACACCAAGCTGCTATTTAAGTTCTTTAAATGACACATTCAGTTGAAAGTGTTTGTTTTAGTTTGAGTTCTAAAAGAAATTAGTGTGAGCTTCAGCTGAAATGCAGGACGTCAAACAGTAGCAGTGTTGCACATTAAAAATCAATGTTGTGGAGTTAGAATAGCCTGAAGTGGAGGAGTCGGCACTGAAAGGAGTTGAGGTGTGTGTTGGAGGGTAACTCAAACAGATGAACTCCTTGTTGAAGTATTAGAATAGAATAGAATAGAATAGAATAGAATAGAACTTTATTGATCCCTTTGGTGCAAACCTCAGGGAAATTGTTGTACTAGAAAACAACAACACAACACCAGAATGAAAGCAGTGAAACTGTTGTGTGATGTGTCGACACTAAGTGCATTTGAACTGTCATTTGGATATTAAGTGAATACAGCAGCTGGAATATAAATATCTAACTTGTTATTCTCTCAGAAGCAGAGGAGGTGTGCATATTTAATTCACTTGTTGGCTGATTCAGTCTTCTTGGCTTTTGTTTCAGTTAACAAAATACATTTCCTTTTTCAAAGAGAGTGAAACAATAACTATAGCCCAAAGACCTTAAGTCTATGAAAGTTAGTAGCTTTGGTGGGTTATGTTTGATTGATATTTAGCCAGTCTCAGCCACATGAAGCACACAAACTGGTGAAGACCCCATCCCAGTAACAGCTCCAACATCAAACTGACGTCATGACAGTCATAGTGGGTCGGCCAGACAGCGTAACACTCCCCCTGTTCACATGCAAATTAGTCTGGCACAGGCTGACATGTGGTGATGTGGGCATAAATCCTTTCCAAGCACAATAGTTACCCTGGACCTGGAGCATGTGTGTGTGCCTGTGTGTGTGTGTGTGTGTGTGCGCGTGTGCCTCTGTGTGTGTGTGTGTGTGTAACAATCATTGTCCTAAATAGCCACAGACGTCAATCTAAGCACTCCTGTGGTGTGTATGTGTGTCTCCATAGTGACCCCAGTCCCACCAATCAGAGGCTGAACAAGAATGTGAACAATGATGTGTCACTTCGCCTTCACAACCTGACTGTTCTCACCAGACACATCAGGACGTACTACCAGGTATGCACACACTAACTAACACACAGTGCCAACATGGTGATCAGACACTGCAGCAACACCCAAACAGCAGTCCAGACTGTCATCATTAAATTTTAGGAACCACTGTCCCCACATGTGCTTTTCTTTTTACCAAAAAAAGGAGAGAAAAAACTTTAACCAAGTAAGAATCTGTTTATCATCTACTGATCAGTTGTTCCATAATCTGTGTCTCTCTGTCTGGAGGTGCAGCTGTTTTGTGTGTCTTTTAGCCAACATCAGTATCGTGTGTGTGTCTTCTGACGTGTCTGTTTGAGCTTGTACATTACACATGAGCAGACACACAACACCTATATTCCCAAACCAGTGCAGTGTGTGTGGCGTGTGTGTGTGTGTGTGTCATTCATGGCTGTATTGATGGTTGGGGACATCCATATAGGTCAACTTTGAACTTTCTGGTCAGTCATTTGCATGCTGCTGCTTGATGACCAGTAATTTGCAGGGGTCAATACTAGGCACAATAGAGGCAGCTCACTGGGAACAAATCTGATCTACATGCTTAGTGAAGGGCTTTTAGTTACTTTGATTTCACATGCTCATATGTAAAGCAACATTCCTAGACTTTTTTTTTGTAAATTTCTTCTGTTCAAGTCAGTTCATAAAAAAGTGTTGACGGTTTGTTTTACCTATAAAATCACAGTAGCGTAAAATACAACCTTCATAAATGAAGAATATCTGTGGTTAGTGGTTCCCTTCTAGGTGAAGTCATAATCATCATCTTTAGTTTTATTCTGAGTTCATTTTGTAATGAAAGCTATTGATTTCTATTAATTATAAGTTGCTGGTACAACATGTTTAGCTAAAATGTGTCTGAAGCATTTTGAGCATGAGGAGCAAGTGGATGGCTTAGAGTTTGTATAATTGTTGTATAAATACCACTTTTTAAATCCACTGTAACTGCTGTGAAGCTGAACACAGCCTCTGGACATAGAAATAGTAATACATAAGCAGTAGTCACAGCAATGTGCATAGTGCCACAGACTGCCCCATAACTTGATGTGCGTCCTCCCTACACATCGCCATGACCCAGACTAAACAACTGTGACTTATTCACTTAGCAGTGATATGCTGTGTTTACATGGCGTATTGATTTGTGCAAAGAAAATTAATTTGTAACAGGCTATAACTGTAGTTGGCTCCTAATGTAAATGCAATAGGCAGCACTGTGCCAGTGTAGCCAGTTTCATACATAGACACAGATGAATTTTACCTCTTAAGAAACAGCAGCGTTTATAGGACATGAAATAAAACTGTGTTTATGCACAGTGTGTGAGTGTTGTATGGTGACCATCCTCTCAGAGCTAAACCCAGGTGTTAGTCACAAGAATCAACCCTGCATGCATGTTTGTGCATGTACACAGTGGGTCTTTTGCATAAATCAGAGATAAAGAGCTCAGATGCAGTTGATTTGGCTGAGCTGCACTCATATCCTGCTGACACACACTTCCTCTTAGCCCCGATTCTGTACAGTGATGGGTGTGTGTTGCGTGCTAGTAGGTATTTAAAATAGATGTTGGTGCTCTAGAAAGATTGTTGGGTATGCACAACACAATACACACTTTCGATGTGCAATCAAGTAGACATGCATGTACATGACACTGCACCTATAGAAAGCAAAAACTACTTGATTTAAATTGTATCACTTTCCACTTCAAAGCCGTCTTGCTGTGCAGGGATACACTGCTCCCAGGGCTCCTGCAACATTTAACATGGTCGTTGGAAGTCTGTTACTGACCCCTTGCAGGTGTACATTTGCAATTTCACTGTGGACCTCAAGCTTTCATGGAGCAAACATCAAATTCTGTGTCAAACTGATCACCAATAAAGACCTGGTGATTTATTTATGCAAAGTAGTTTGGTAATTAATCCCATTTTAATTTTTCTTATGGTGGCAGCAAACAAAACGTGTCCTGTAGTGTAGCAGAGTTTCTTCATTAAACATTGATCATGAGTAGCTCATGGAGGCCAAACACAACAAAGACCACATCTGCTGCTAACTGCTCTCTGTGAAGTGGGTCATTCTGGACAGTATGGGGTTAATCTGTCCATGATGGTTAATCTCTCTGGTCTCAGCACACACTCAGCCACACACATGTGCCTACACATACCTCATATGATAACCTTAAGTCACTGAGTTATGAGCTTTAGTGTGTGCTTTAGTTTTGGATCAGCTGCAGGGACAAAACACACACACACACACACACACATCTCCATCTGATCGTATGAAGCTAGGCGTTGGCTTTCTCCTAATTAGATGATGTCCCAGCAGACACACAGGCTGGTCTG
This sequence comes from Stegastes partitus, assembly GCF_000690725.1. Taxonomy (NCBI): domain Eukaryota; kingdom Metazoa; phylum Chordata; class Actinopteri; family Pomacentridae; genus Stegastes; species Stegastes partitus. The sequence continues at coordinate 12,073 of NW_007579648.1, read as the reverse complement.
GTGAATCCTCCCAGCCTCCCCAGTGACAAACCATCAACCTGTGTGTGTGTGTGTGTGTGTGTGTGGAGAGGGGAGGGGCGTCTGTCCCATCTTTTCTGCGTCCTCTCTATAGTACAAAGCACAGTAACCTGATATCACAATCTCTTAACGGTGTGCTGCTTTCTCTCAGTTTTCCATCCAACTATTCTGCCCATGTGCTGGAACGATTAATTGATCAATCTATCAGCTTATCAATAGAAAATTTATCTGTGCCAACTTAGACAATTAAAACCCCATTTGTTGATGACAGCTTCTCAAATGGAAGTAATAGCAGCGTGTCGGTTTTATCCCACTTTTGTGTTTTTGGCTTTTACGGTGACAAAAGAAGCAGTTTTCTGAATTGAACTCTGGTAGTTGAAGCCAAGCATTTGACTTAACAGGCCAATGACTTATTTATGATAAAAGCAGAATAGATTCATCAGAAATTGGAATAACTGTTAGTTGTAGCTTTGCTTTTTAAATGCCACTGATGCATGTTGTCCAATCCGCCAGTTGATGTGTGTTGCAAAAACACCATTGTGATCTCAGGAACTAACTCAGATCTCTTGAAAGCATGGCATTGTAATTGGTCATGGTTGTCACTTACTTCTTTTGTCAGATGGGTCTTTGTGAATCTGGAAGTTACTACATCTCAGAAAAGTCTGCAGACAGGTTATAATAAAGGGTTAGGACAACAAAAAAAACATTTGTGTAACTTCACAGTGTATAAATGAACAAACTGGCCTTGTGATCAGATGAAATGTGTAATTTATTAAAAATGTGAAACACATAGGGAGTGTAACCAGCTCAGTTAGCAATAGATCAGCGGCACTCTGACTTTCTTCAGCCTTTCTTAAGCCCTGGCTGGTCCACTGTTGACATACTGTTCAGGCAGCAAATGTGGGGACTTAACA
>NW_007579648.1:0-10545 GCF_000690725.1 Stegastes partitus | reverse complement strand
AGATGAATAAAAAAAAGACAGATTAATCATGCAACAAAAGCTTGTGGATTCTGCTGTTATTTTCCCTGAGTAGTCGTCTTTTGTTGGAACAGCTGATAGCGACAGTAATTGTTGGTTTGAAGTTTGAATGGCTCTTAGAAGTTGAATATAAATCAGAGGGTGCGGTGGTTAATAAATTCAATCTTAGCCACTAATAAGCCTGGTCCTATCGCTCTGAAACAGCTGTGACAGTCACAGTGACGTATGACGACGGCAGCTCAGCAAATAGGAAGAGGCTTCTCTGCAAAATCAGATTGTCTGTACAGTGCAGAGCAACATGAAACAAACCAACAGAATATACACAAATATACACAAAACAAAATGCATGAATAGCAATGTATACCTCTATGTATCTGTCAGAATACTTATTGAGGTATCCAGATTTACTACAACATTTAAATGATGGTACCTCCGTGGTTACAACACGTGCTACGTAACTGCGCTGTCCCTGATTCAGTTCCAGTCCCTGTGTTGCATGTCATCATAGGAACAATGAATTTATTTCAAATCAATATCGTGGTTTGAAACAATGCAATTTGCAAATGACAAAGGGTTCATTTTAGGATATTTGTTATGCAACGTGTCTGACCCGGTTAACAGTCAAATCAATGCTTTTGCACATTCATGTGGTCCTCTATGTGTGAAATCATGCTTTGCATTGTATCTCATGTGTAAATGCTCCATTACATGTTTCAAATCTATTACACAGTGAATACTGAAGCAAAGTTTTACTCAAAAAAGTTAGAATGCAAATCAAATGGCTGTCCCACTCTGTTAGAAAAACTGGCCATTAAATGTTTTACTCAAGTCATTCAGTTCTAATGTCCAAATCGTGTGTCATACCACTGTCTTTCACTGCGTCCTCACTTTGAACTGTCTGATAAAGGCAAATTGTGTCCAAAAATAAACTTTCAAAATAGCACTTCCGACATTCAGTGTGTTTGTAATACTTTGCTATTAGCTGAGTGATCGACAGCTTCTGCTTTGAAAAGTTTGAAACTGCTGTTCTTGTGAAAAAGATTTGTATTGTTGTGCGGTAACTTAAGCAGCACTCTCCTTTGCTCACCCCTTTCCCCTCTCACTTTACCCCTCCTTGGTTACCGTGGGAACTGCAGAACAAAGCCTTGAGCCTACATGGGATGTTTTGAACTCTGTATCCTCTGGCCTACTTTGTATACGTGTGCACACACGCACACATAAACATACTCACCAACACACACACACACACACAAACTTTCAGGCTGAATTGCAATATTCCGTGTGCATGGATGTGTGTGTGTGTCTTTACCCTGGTCAAGCACGTCAACAGTGTTTTATTGCCCCGACTAACTGCCAGCAACTGTCAGGAAAGACTTTGTGTGTGTGCGTGTGTGTGTGTGAGAGCGCTGAAGGGGTGAGGCTGGACTGCAAGGTTACTAGAGAGCAGTCTTACCTTTTGATTGTGATCTAACTCAGTGCACAGTGTGTCCATACAGTCATCCATCAGCCCTTTTGACTGGTCAAGGGGAACAACTGGTGGTTCGGAGACGGCGCTAATGTTCCCTGTGTCAACAGAAAAACACAAAGTGAAGAAAGGAGAGGATAGGAGTTACTATGGAAGAAGGAATGAGCCTTTGCTCTGTCTTCCTGTCTTTCGTTTCTCAGAAAACCCCATATGTTAGTTTGCTGTTTCCCAGCTGAACTTTGTACACTAACTCTGTCAATCAGCCTAATTAGTTTGGGGCAACACGGCTATGTTTTCATCAAGCAACCTTTTGAATTAAAACATTTACAATGCAGTTCAACAAATGAATTGGTTCCTAATGGTTAACTAGTGTGTTAGGAACAAATTAGTGCATTCCAAAAGACAGGTTTTAAACAACTTTTAATCTACTCTGTGACAGGATTTAACCCAAATTTCACTGTTACTGTTTTTACTTCAGCCAAGGCAGCTACACTTCTGTTGCTTTTTGTTTCACTCAGTAGAATACATCTCAGTTCTTAAAGGTTGTGCCAGTGTGAGAAGTGTTGTTTGTAGTGATGAACCTACAGAGAATTGTCTCCCCGGTCTGCAGCTCCCCTCAGATTGACAGAGCTTTGTAGTCAGTGTCCGTTTTTTATTTAGATGCCTAACTTTACTGTCTTAGTGTGTTGTCACTGCTGTTTGTTTTTAGCTGCAGCGGGCAAATTTTTTCAGTAAAAATGCTTCTTAAACACTACTTGTTCAGCACCAAATGTCAGACAAATGCAGTTAGCAAAAAACTGGTAAACATGGTGGACACTCTAGCAGTTTGCAAAACAGTTATTTCCTGCAGAAGTTGGTAGATGATGCTACTCCGTAACCAATGTGTATCCAACCAAGTTCTCAAAAAAATAGTTGCTCAAAAAGGGCTGCAAGGTGGTGCAGTTGGTAGCACTGTTGCCTCGCAGCAAGAAGGTCGCCGGTTCGCGTCCCGGTGAGGACACCTGGGATCTTTCTGCATGGAGTTTGCATGTCCTCCCCGTGCAGCGTGGGTTCTCTCCGGGCCTATTCATTAATGCCACAGCACACAGTTCAGACTTGTGTCGTTTTGAAAGGGATACATAAAATTTACCAGGACAGACCCATTAACATTGCTGTTGAACTTTAAGTAGCAAGCAGGGTGCTCATTTAGTCATGAGGCCGGCGTGCTCAGATACCGCTGGGTTAACAGAGGGGAGTGCATGTTTGAAAGGAGCTTTATAGGGTCGTCTAGCTCAAGAACACATCCTGAAAAATTTGATTGAATTTCAACAACCAGTGTTACCACGGCAATAAGATCACTTTAAATGGCCAAGAGACATCTAAATAGTTGCAGTGATGTATGACCTTTAAAAGCTGTATATCTGTGCCTGAGGTTGGGTTTTTTTTCTGTCGATGCCCAGCAGTTGTAAGATTTTTTTCTGACGTCTTTATTTAACTTTTCTGATTCCATGCATCATATGTCAGAAACTTGGGGTGGGATGAGATTATTGGGATGAACCTTGTCATCCCAATAAGTGCTTTTTAGATTGAGAGCCTGCCAAGCGTCAGCCTGTTAAAACCTATTGGAATATTTTATGTAATATTAGGCTGTACAAAAAAAATGGCTAGGAAGAAGTCCAAGGCTTCTTCAGAGGAGAAAAGCAGGCTATGATCAAAGTGTTGAGAAAGTTGTGGAGCAGAGAACCTGGTGGCTCAGTAAAAGTCAGATATCCTGTTAGCTGCCACCATTTTATTGATCTGGGATTAGAAATGTGAGCCCACTGTGTTAGTGGGCCATGGATTTGGGCCTGGTGTGTATGTGTGTGTCTAAATGGGTCAGTGTAGCAGGCTATATTGATCCCTTGTCAGTTTTAAGTGTTAGATCCTGCTGGTGATGTTGCTGGAGGAGAATATCTATTGATCTGAGCTCGCGCTACAGTCCAGCACACTCACATAACAAAAGTGAGACAGACAGAGAGAGAGTGCATTTTGATTAGACACTGATGCTCACTTTATTCAAAATATCTTTGCGTTTCATTTCTGTATATTCAAATACTGGTTATACAAAAAAGTACACCACAGTCTGATACAAGATAGTTTTAGTAATATAAAGCTGACATCAGCCTATAACACCACACAAAACTCTTTAAACTGGCAATCAACTTTATGAAACTGTTTCTTTTTGTCTTTTTCCTATTTTATGTGACCCAACAATTTTTTTTTTCTGTTTTTCTTTACAGTCTGTAAGCTGTCATTTAAAACAACTGCAGTAATCTGAAGGTGTCCATCAGTGATCAGTAACACTGACCCGTCATTGACATCTGATTCATAAGTCGATTAAAAGCCAAATTTAGAAGGCTTATTGGCGTTCTGCTGACAAGCGTTCCCGTTGTGTTTAAATTGTGGTTACTATAACTGCTGTCATACGTCAGACATGCTGTTGAGCTGCATTGATCATGGAGCTGAGTCTGATGTCATGCTGTAGGAGCCAGAAATGATCCTCTGGGAAGACCATCTCCTATGTAGTGCTACTGCTTCATCACTATTACATGCAACAATCGTGCTTTTCTAAGTGGCCTGTCCTCTCCAGGGGAGCCTACTTTTTATGAGCACCGTGCTGAGTGGCCTCAGGCAACGCTGTCAAAGCCACACAAACACAAACTAGACTCATGTGGACAGTGGACTGGGAGATGAGAAAATCTACTGGCCAGGCACATTGTGTATCAACCAAAACAACAATTGCCTTTCTGTGTCACTTGTACATCTGTTTCATTACATTTTATTGAAATAATAAGTTATTGAATATAACAATATAAATAAACAGTTTTTAAAAACTGACCAACAGTGTCGTAAATAATTTTAAAGGACTAGAAAACCATATTCTAAAATTAACCACTAGATCTAATTGAACTAAAATTGAATGTTGTGCAAAATTTCCTCTCATTTATTGTTTGAGAGTACATCTAGTGTTTAGGTCAACGTTGTCATCTGTCTGTCATGTTACTTGATGACACAAACACAAACTTCTTGGCAGAACTTGCAGACTAACTGAGGTCTCACTCTGCCTCAAAGACAGCTGGTAGCCACCTCATGTTTTATTCAGAGTGTGTGTCTGTGTGTATGTGTGTGTGTGTAGGCTTGTTTGCTATCGCATTACCTCCTGGTGTATAGACCAGTGTAACGGTATCTGCAGGTATTGCACTCCCCCTACACTCCTTGCAGCTTGGTTGTAACCGTAGTAAGCCGATGGCGCGTTTATTTGCCTGGTTAGCAGATGACACTGTAGACCTGAGCCCGACGTCTCATTAGGTTGTGACAGTGGCCATAAATATACAGTAGTACTCGTCTTAACAACAGTTTTAAGCGATAGGAATAGTTGTTTTTAGTTTAACATACAATATAAAAACCACCACCATGTTACTTTAGTTCTTGTGAAGCAGTGTGTGTGAGACGGTGCAGGTATGTGCAAGTGTTTTCAGTGTATTTTTGCAGCCAGCCCCTCCCTGCCTGCTGACAGCTACTTCCCTCCTCCAAAAACACCCAGTTTTTACACACACACTCCAATAGTAACATTTCCCTTCTCCTCAGCTGGAGGTCAGATCTGTCTGTCTCCCGCCCATGTGCCCCTTCTGTGAGCCTGATGTCTTCCTGTGTGACCTTATTCACATGTTTTCTCATCTGAAAACATCTTACTTTGGCAGACAAATTACACGTTTCGATAAAGACACTGCTTCTTTGCCTCTTCTGAAGCACTGGTTTCTGGGAGAGTCTGCAAGAGAAACACTTCAACTGTTTGTGTCTTTCATCTTCTGGGCCCATCTGTACAGTCAGGTGTGTTTGGGAGGCAGGATAGGATGTTCTGGAATGGAAAGCATTCCCTCCTAGTGGGCTTTTTCTTTCCTGACACAGACACAGACACAGTTTGTGGACAGCAGGGTGTTTCCTGTTGGCTGCTTGCCTATACACATACACAAACAGACACACACCTACACACACTATACACATTGGCACACGTGTCTGGGTCAGTTGTTAGCTGGACTTTGATTTGTTTCAACAAAACTTGTTTTGAGCCTGTAAAGTCAAGCAGAGCAACAGGCAGTCGCTGTCAGCTAACAACACACATTGTTAATGTCACTATGCACCACAGTAAATAAGCTGCTGTTGAAATACTCACCATTACTGATTCTTTTTTTTTTTTTGTCCTATTGTGTGCTTATTTACACTGGTGAGGATTTTGCTCTGTGTTTTTCACTTGGAGTTTATTTGTTGTTTTTTTTAAGCCATTTTCTTCTCAGCTATTTTTAAAATGTCCACCTAAAAAAACATCCCCAGATTTAGTCTGTAACAGCAGCTGAACTGTAAGAGCAAAATGAACTACCGTGGTTGATATTTGGGAAAGCACAGCAATTGTCTTTATCGTTATCACCAGTCCTCCACCTAGCCGTATAACAATGAATCACATCAATGCTATTTAACCTGCTCAGAAAATGGTAAAAAAAAAAAAAAGAAAAGAAAAAGCAACTCTATCAAATTTGATGGCACAGAAATAAAGCACAATGAATGCTATATCTTCCTTCAGTGATAGTCGTAGTGCGACCGTCTTAAAATGAAAGTCTGAAAGGATAAAGTCCACAGACACCTCCTAGTGTGCTACAGGTGTTTACGTATGAATGATCTACCTGCTGACAAGTTTTGCAAATAAATGTCAGAAAGTTTTCATGCCAAATTTACCTTTGAATGTTTAAATGACCAATGCTTTAAGCCTAGCAGACACTTTGGCATGAGTCTGTGAATTGTCGCAAAAATGTTCTCTAACTTTAATATATAATGTAAATGTAAACAATTGTCCAACGAGGCATCAACAGATTTTCAACCTGCCCGATTATCACGGTTGATTTTTGGCAGCTGTCGCCATTGGTGTATGAATGTGTGTGAGAATGGGAAAACATTGTGAAGTGCTTTGAGTGCTATATAAGTACAGTCCATTTACTTGTTCTCTTTCTGTGCTCTGCCCAAACCCTAGGAGACCTTACAGCAGTTAATAGTCATGCCCCTTCCCAACATCCTCTGCATCGCCAAGGACCCAATATCAGGTATCACGCAACACACAATATACACCCTGTTGTTAATCAGTCCTGTACATTTCTACCTAATGTGTTCTGATAGGGATGTATAAAAGACTATTATTAATCGCTAACTGTATTTATAATCGCTGAACATGTTTGGGTTGTTACTATCCTACCATCCTAATGCTGTGAGCTATTCCTAAGGCTTGCATTAAAACAGGTAAACATCGTATTTTGTAACGTGGATGTTTCTTATTGTACTGATGATCTCATGTAATAGCTTCTAGAGAAAATTTGAATTACTGCTGCAAGACCAGTTTGCTTTTACTCTTAAATTACAGTTGAAAGAATAATAATGGCGGGTCTGCAGTCAGCGGTGTGTGATTAGCTGTAGCTTTGTATTCTGTGTCGTTGCCTGAGGTGTGCTTCAGTCTCAGTCACTATCAGTCTTCAGATCATTTCTTAGAACATTACCATCAAAGACTTGCTGGTTTGACTTTTCTTAACCTTTTCTTTTGCTTGTTCAGCCGTATCCCGATTGCTGACATACTGTTTCTGATGTCACTGTGTTTTGTTCCTGCAGCCAAGAGCATGGAAGAACTGAAAAGGCTTTTGTTGCTGATCCTAGGCTGTGCAGTGCAGGTAACACACATGCTCACACACATATATATACACACACACAAGTTCACTGTGCAGCCTAGCCTCTCCCAGGAACTGTACTTGTCTCTTTCAGTTTTGCATGTCTGAGCACAGCTGTTGACTGTGCTGACTGATGAAGTGCAGGGTGGGACTGGATGTGGGTGGGACTAAAGGATTTAAAAACACATCACTGATTTACGGCAGTAATAAGTCAGTAGAACTGTGGAAATCAAATGTTGGTTATTTAATCTGAACAATTTTGCAACTTGAAAGCCCTGCTTGAGGACACCAACAGTTGTTGACATACTTGTGTGATTCAATGAGGTTCCCAGTATGGGAGCTTAAACCAGCAAATTTTGAGATTCGTTTATAGTAACCCTGTGTGCAGCAGGTGATTTGTTGTTTTCTAACAGGGGGGATGTTCCAGTGGGAGCGCCCTCCTGCTCCCAGGCCACCAACAAACACACACAGGGGGGATTGCAGTTCAACAAGGAGGATGTCATATTTTCTCTAAGGCATCCCTACTCATCCTCCCTCTTCAAATCATCCTACTGCCTCAATGTTATTTTAGAATGAGCCAGATGTGGTGAGCTAAGAGTTAATTGGGTTGCCTGTAAATAAAGAGGAGGGGTTATTCATGTCCGAGGTGGGGCTGTAGGGGGTTTTTGTGTCTCTGTCTCGTTTCTACCTCTTCCTGATTCTTACCTGATCAAACAGTTTCTTCATCGTATCTTTCCCTTGTTTTCCTTTGTTTTCCCCGTGCTCACTCCCTCCTTCCTAATTTCCCTCCCTCTCTTTCTGTCTGGCCTCCTTTTGTCTGCCTCCCTACCTGTACTGGTTTGACTGGTTCCAGAAAAGAGGAAGGCCACGAGGGAGCAATGAATGGGAAGACAAGAGGGAGGGAAGGGTGGATAAAGCCACATGAACATGTTATTGATGTTGATGACAAAATAAGTCTTTCAACCATTCCATAAACAAATTTGCTGCACAAAACTGTATTTTCTATTTCCTCTTCTGCTCGGCTGTCATCAATGTAATGTCAACAAAGAGGAACAACAACTACTTTTATATATAGAATATTTTATGTAAATATGTGTCTTATATATTTCTTTCCTTGTGTGTGTGTGTGTGTGGATGCTCAGTGTGAGCGTAAGGAGGAGATGATAGAGAAGATCAAGCTGCTGGACATTGGGACCCAAGCTGCCATTGTCTCTCACATACAGGAGGTCGGTAGAACATAATGAAAGTTTAGCTTATGTTAGAAGTAAACCTACAGTGAACATAGTTTGTAATTTTTTGCATTGTTTTCCAAAGATTACTGAAAATCATCTCGAACACACTGCATTTCCTTTAACTTGCACAAAATATTAATCATGATCTGACCTGTGAAGACTAAAGACTGGCAGTAATTTGACAGAATATTTTCAACTCCCTGGTTGTTTACTAGCTTTTCAGGCTTAGATGCTGTCAAACACATCTTGTGATCTTCATTAGCTCCAGATGACCTTTGACCTCTTTGTAGTCAATACTGTGGCCCGTCTTGGTCTGGTGTTCACAGACAGCTGATATCATGTGTTTGCATCAGTCAGTCAGGTAGCTTGATGTGTACGCATTGTTGAAATTTGGGAAGTAGCTTCTTAGTGAGCATCTGCGGCCTGCAGTTATCCAGACTTAAACCTGCGCTACATTGGCTCTGATGTAGCCTCGTTTGTCTGTAGTCACTCCATGATCTTGACTAATGTCCCACCTACAGCACAACGTGATCGGTTACATACCATGAGTAATTACATCAGGACTGAAAAGTTCTCTTTTACTTAAACAAATTACTGAAACAGTAAAACAAAAAAACAATGACATTTCAATGACATTTTGTGTTTAGAGTTTGTGTTATCCTAGATGCAAGGTTGAGTAGAAACAGCTGTTACATCAGCTCATTATTACTTTAATTCTGTTCATAACAATCCTGCTGCTTTGTTTTATCTCCATGCAGCATGAAACATGTCCACCATAAGCTGACATCAAATAACAGTAACAGCTTGGTCAACAGTATTTCATTTAAAAGCTCCGTCCATTTTGTTAGAAATGTGGTTCTTCATTAAGTTCTTTCCTATTTTCAGACTGCTTGTTTATTTACTTCAGCCTAGCCTCAGGTCTGCCCTCTGTGTCTCCTCATGCACCATTCTGTTGAATGAACAGAGTGTTGCATGAGGAGGTCAGGTGACTGATGCTACGATGCTAGTTAACCTCTGCAGCCCCACAGATGCTTTAAAGAGTACATTGTGTGGACATGCACTCACAGAGCTTCATTATTTCAAATGCCTGTCCCATGTTTTCCAAATGTGTCAAACATGTCAGGCCACATTATAGAGCTAATGAGCATACAAACTGTAAATCATTTAGAAGGTTTTAATTAATGGTACAGCTGTGAAATGTTTGGGTTAGGAAAATGCTATGAGGTGCTGTCAGACAGTTCAATGTTTCTGAATTTGAAATCTAAATTGTAAGCTACTTTAGCAAGGAAAACAGTGGGAGTGTAATAATTCATTAAACATCCAGCTGTCCTGCTTTAAGCCACTGTACAAGTAAATAACGTTTTTCTGTCCTTTGCAACATATTTAGTGTATGTGCTTGTTTGTTGCAGGTGACCCACAACCAGCTGAATGTTCTTGACCTGTCCTGGCTGGAGGAAGGAACCGAGCTTGCTCATGATGAGCTTGAACCTCTGTCCCGTAACATGGCTGCGTCTCTACGGCAACTCATTGACCAGCGAGACAAAGCCAGTGAGGTACAGAGACACATTAAGACAGCATTTGGGTACAAACTTGTGATCCCAGGGCTACCATCTCCCCTACATTGTTTGCAGCCCCGTATCATCTGTATTGGTTCTATGGAGTCACTGTGCTGGTTCTGTTAGACAGTATTTTTCATTATTATGACTCAAGTACAGATTTGCAGTGTCCAACAGTGCAAAGCTGTTTTCCACCCAAACACACCAACAATGTTTCTAAGTTGGGAAAATTGTCAACCTGCCTTCCAGGTGATTGTGGATCTCACCCAGGAGAGGGACTACTTCTCCAGTCAGCAGCCCCAGGAAGGATGCAGGAACCTGGGCATGAGCAGCCCAGAGCGTGGCCAGGGTTCTGGAGGAGTGGGAGTGAACGGTGGATTGACTGTGTCCACACTGACCAAAGAGGAGAAGCAGCATCTGTCTGTGGAGCTTGCTGATACCAAGGCCAAGCTCCGCAGATACAGACAGGAGCTGTGAGTCTTTCAATCCAACTAAATAGTCAATACCTATATAATGATTCCAGAACATATGCACAAACATTCATAAAAATT
>NW_007579647.1:136100-147048 GCF_000690725.1 Stegastes partitus | reverse complement strand
GTGCTCAGACGTTACTCTCAAAGGAATTACTTCTGTACAAACCAGCTTAGTGGCCGGCGCTGCTGTTTTATTTGGTTTAAGGGAACTCATTACGATAAAGTGCGAAAGGCTAATGTTTACCTTCGACAAACACTAAAGCTAAGGATAGAAAAATAATGTAAAAACGAAGATACAAGATGCTACCCGAGAAAGGAGGACAGAGAAAACACAAGGAGATAAATGCTGCACAATCCTACCTTGACCTCAATGAAGTCTGGTTGGCCCAAAGCGATGAGCTCCGAGTAGGCTTGCATCTCCTCCACGTTCCAGGCCTTCACCAGCGTCAGTCTGTACACTGTCCTCTGTCTCTGCATGGACAGACGGGTGTTATCGATCAATGCAAGTTGCAGGCATATAAATGACATTGTTGTAACAGCAACGCGTTGTACATTTAATGTGTTACACAAACACTTTTTCAATATTCCCCTCCTAAACCAAAACATTCAATAGACATCTGATATGCATTAATCCAGTCGTTCACATATCATCAGTGTGAAATTGGAAAATTTAATTCAAGTAGCAGCTTGCTATTGCTCAGCAGATTCTGAGGCAACACCACGTCTTTGTGACACTTGTATAGATTTTATGAGAAAACCTTCATCTTTAGGATATGTTTGACAGCTTCTTGGGCACTGCCATTAATCAGAATTACATGAGTTGTCTAAACACCTGTCCAGCTCACCTTTTCAACTCTGACATGTGCTGTACATACCATTCACTCTAATCAGGGAAGACAAGCAGACATCCCCTGGCAGGCATTAGTATAAAATGCTTATGATTTCCATATTCAAACTGTAATTTCTTCACTTTTGCTCTTGACTTTTTTAGCACCGATAACGACAGTTTGTTGTCGCTAACATCTGTTCTCAACGGGCAACACAGCAGCGCACAGATGTCCTGTCAGCTACCTACCTTCTGTCTAAATTACAACAGTGGATAGTGTGCATGTGTTTAGGAATTCTCAAACCATTTTCAATACTTTGTGTACTACAAGTACAGCTGCTGTCGGAACTGTCCACAAAATAATGTTACTTCAAGGAGAGGGAACTGTGTGTGGACTGGACAAAATTTAAAATGAGCAACAACAAAAGATGATGAGTACTTGCTTCAGCATGATTCATATGAGCAGAGGGGGTTGAACTTTTAAAAATCAACAATTTTCAGGAGCACCACACTGCTGATTTCCTGTTTCTGTAGCAAATTCTTAAATTTTGCACAGATGCAAACATTATAGAACCACAGATTATAGTTTGCATTCCATCAACTGCAGGTTTTGAATGCAGGCCTCTTTTAGATTCAGATTCACTTTATAGTCATTGCAACGAATACAACGAAAGTAAGGTGCAGGCCTTTCAGAGCAAAAAAAAAAATAATAATAATTGTAAACAACTATATACAACATAATATAAAAGAAATATATATTTTTTAAAAGCTATATAAAAAGAAGAAATTCAATAATAAGCACAAGCACAGTGTATATTGCACAGAGTGTATATTGCACAAGTAGTGGCGGCTGCATATTAACAATATATTGCACTTATTACGATAAAGAGGCATTTATGGCTCTGACAGCAGTTGGAAGAAGCTGTTTTTCAGTCTATTAGTCCTGGTTTTGATGGCCCTGTACCGTCTGCCCGACGGCAGTGGCTCGAACAGGAAGTGGTCTGGGTGGTAAGAGTCCTCTTTGTGCTATTTATGTACAGTGCAGCTTTTTGTTATGCAAATAATAATTTTTGGTGAACTTATTAAAAAGACATCAGGTTAGATTACATATTGTCAAATGCTCACATACAAAAACATGTTAGTTTATGGAGATCAGTAACAAAAAAACTTGACCTGCACCTCCTGGTGATTTAACCTTCCCCGGATAAATGAAAGTACTGAAAAGGGCCAAGGATTCAGGCTACTGTTAGTATACGGCAGGCAAAAGTGGACTATTGGCAATGTGATGGAGAGGAAGAGAAACAAGGGAAGACAAACTGAGGAGAAGAAAGAAACTGGATGTTCAGGACAGATGACATGACAAATGCTAAACAGAAAGAAACAAATAAATGGCAGTTGGAGACGAGAATGCACTCTTTCCCTCACTTCCCTCTTGGACTGGAAGGTTATCTGTAACATTAGGTCCTTTCAGCCCAGTAGGGAAGGGGATAATTGGCCAGTAAAAGCAGGGAGGTGAGGTATTTCAAGCTGCCTCCATTCCAAATCTGACACCGAGGCACAACTCTATCAATCCCCAGCGCACTGGCAGGGGAGGCCAGGTGGAGGAGAGGAGGAGAGTTGTCAAACAGAGAACAGAGAGGGATAAGCGCTCCGGAAGGATGGAGATAGAGCCAACCATGAAATGAAGACTTAGGAATATGGAGCTAAGAGAGGGGAGGGTGATGGCAATAGAAACGGGATATTTTTGGAAGTTGCACGCAAGCAAACCGCACTATCACAGGGAGGTGTACATATGCAAACACACACAGACAGACTGAACCATCGTAATCATGATAATCACATGAAGCGATGATGCTAAATAATGCTTGTATACACACATTTCTCTGGTTTGGTTGGTTGTTGTCGTGTCAATACAAAACTTTCAGTCCTAAAACTTCACTGACTTAAGAGCTTGTTATACAAATGCAATATTCAAAGCATTTATAAAATATGCACAATGCAGGATAAGTGCTCTTCATTTAATTCTATCTGAACTTGAATGTACTCCTAACAAAAGCGACACAACAATTCAAATTACCTAAAAATACACACACAGGATATTTTCATCCCGCAGAGAAGTTCAGCGGCTCCCTATAGCTGATGTCTTTGCAAATAATTGTTGCTGACATTTTCACAATACAAAGTTTGGTGTCACTCCCAGCATGTCTAACAAGCGGTTTGCACATGATCCTGCTGAGCCAGGGAACCCCGATATCATTAGACATTTCTGACAACTTCAAAAGTAATTCTCTAGATTGATGGCTCCTCAGAGTGTCAGACCGTGAAGCCGTAGTCAAAAATAATCAAAACAGATTCCGGGGAGTAAGCAACAAAAAGTGCCAGCAGGCAAAAGTGTCGCTCTCTAGTCCTGTGGGAATTTGCTGTCACCCACTTGGCCTAAGGTGGATTACCCTTTAGTCACTCAAGAGAGTGTGAAAACAAGTGATGGCAACACTCATAATTACCAGCATCCATGCAAACAGTTGCTGTGTTGTTCTGCTTTTGCAACGCTGAGAGAAACTGAAAATGTTAACTTCGCAGGGGTTGGCATTTATTACAAGGCCACTGATTCATTTAATTTTAAGAAGTTCCTGTTATTTTGCCCACCCAAGCAGTTACCTCACATTGATATTTTCGTGTTGGCGTGTGGTGAAAATGGTGATCTCGATGCCAATTAGAGTGCAATGATCCATCACTAGCGATTTGCCTCAAACCGCGCAGTCACCAACACCTCAAGCTGAGTGTGTAATGAATTTATCATTGCTCGCTAAAGAATTAAACAATGGGGAAGCGGGCTCGTCACATATAGGTGTAATGGAGGCTTCCTCTGAGAGGCTTTAAAACCCACATCTTTCTCAAGGTCGTTTGGTGGTTCACCGAAGCGCCTTTTTTTTTTTTTCCACTGGCATTTTACAAAACACACTAACAGAGACGACCGATTTAGTCAACAGCCTGGCCTCTACAAGCAGGCTGTGATAATGGACTTTTCTCACAAATGATGAAAAGGCCTGCGAGGCTACTGAACTCACTTTTTAAAACTGTTCCAAGCGTATCTGTGGACACGGATCCCGTACTTATTAGAAATGTACACCTTTAGATGTTTTTTGTGGGCGCATCGGTGACAGGAATAAAATAAAAAGCCACCTTTCCACACTTGAGTTAAGTGTTAAAGGCTTGAAGTGCTGGCTGTCGTTGAGAATTGGTATATACATAATAGGGCATCTCGGTCTGTGGTTTCTGAAAGGATCCAATCAAGACTGCAGTTTTAATCAGCTGTTCTGACTTACTCAAACTAAAAATAAAAAAGACGAGTCTGCACAGTAATCTGGCAAATCCATCAGAGGGTAAGCTGGAGATGAGAGACTGCTTTTGCTGTTCAGAGTGCTTTTTTTTAAGGTGAGGATGAGTAAGACAAATGAAAAGTGACCAGAACATGGAAGGTTTGATATCATTTAAACATCAGAAATCCCCCAAATCTGCAGATGTATAGAAAAAAAAGAAACAAATAAAAAGAAATATTGGGGGTCTCAACCTCAAATCCCCAAGTCTTATTAGTTATTTTCATCTGAACTACAGGTCCTTCATATAGTCACATAGATAACATGCAGCATCCATTGTCTGCTAATCAGCAACCACATATCCCAAAGACAGTACCTTGCATAAGCTTTAGCATTTTTCTGTGAGCTATAAGAGCAAGAAACACTTAAAAGCAAAACCGTGGTGAGAAGAAAAGCTGTAAAATTTCAAGATGATGCACCCTAGTTGTGACTTACATAACGAACGTCATGCATAAAAAGTGGTATCTTGGAAACTTTGGCTTGTTTTCCTACTTTTGCCAAGTTACACCCACTGTACCCCAGGTCCTCTGTAATCAGGTAGGAAACTAGCGTCTCCTTAGTAAATGTAAACCTAATGCAGGGCTTAGTTAGTGAATAAAATCCATCAGTATCTATAGGCTTTTGCAAGACTTGCATATCTTTGATAAAGCAAGATAAACAATACGCATTACAAGTGAATCTGAATGTCTGTTTCAAAACTTGCAACACATGCATTACTCTCAGGCTGAAGTTAAGCAAAGTTTATCTCAGATGCTTATTAGCTGACGGTAATAATGCTGAAAAATGTGCTGGAAGCTTCCCATTAATCAACAATAATGCCAATATACCCAGTCATAAAATTAATACAAGTAATTTTCAAGGGAGAATTACTTCTATATTTAATTACAGACTGAATTGAAGGCTTGTGTTGCCCAAAATAATCAATTTAGCACTATCGCATTACAAACTCTAGGTAATTAAACAGACTTGATCAAAGTTTATGCAATAAGCAATTCAAACCTGGAAAAGCACAATAACACGTTCTTTATGGGCACTGAAACAATAACAGAGTTCCTGTTTGCAGCAATGTTGAGGTTCCTTTAATTGTACAGGCTGTAAAAGTGACACAGCCCTCAATCATGAAAACTGTTATTGTTACCCGACAGTGTAAAACTGATCATTATCATCATGTCTGCTAACAGCTTTCGCATCTTTAAAACTCTCAGCTTTCCTTTTCTTGTAAATGTCAAGCCCTAGTTTCTTCACATTTTCCATATTGCCACTGCCCAGCTATTGTACCCAACACAAGAAAAGAGTGCAAGCAGCGCTGCTACATATTTAATGTAAATTAGGACAACTCTGGGAGTTTGATCTCACCAAAGAAGTTTCAGACAGGTACAACAAGCCAACTTTAATTCAGAGAAGAGTGCAAAGCAAGTGCAAATCTGCTAATAATACATTATTTATAATTAGGATTGTGACGCCACACTGCAAACCTAAATGCATCTTGTGGATGACACTACTTGTACTCACATATGTCAACACCGTGCCACGATTTTAGGCTTCAAAAAAAGCAAATTGGCTCAGGGCGAAGCTTACCTTCTCTCCCAGGGCCTTAAGGCTGTCCAGGAAGCGAGGCCAGAAGTCCTTGAAAAGTGGACGGTCAATCTTCTTCAGGCTGTCTTTGGTGCTCGCATCAACACTAACGTACAACTGGGTAACCGGCACCAGGCTCCTGGACATTAGAGAAAACATGGAGGGAGGATAAGAACGATCTGAAAGAGATTCTGCAAGGAAAGATACAACATCTAGAGGGTGTTTGGAAAGAAATATATATATATGCACCTAAAACAAAAGAATACATAATTCTTTATCATTTTTCTAAAGTCTCTGAACTGAACTGTTCCTCTCAAAACTTTGACATGCTCCTAGAAAAACATAAGCACATTTCTGTCAGCTCTCTGAAGCAGGCAGTTGCTCTCCTTCAGTCCAACCATGACTTTAGATCCGCTGCTCAGCCTGACTCTGTATATCTTTGTTTTCCCGTCTCAATTCAGTAGCATACGTGCAACAACGTTAAGTCAAACACTACATGTATTTTTCCTTAAAGCAACAGACGTATTGCATAGGCAGATGCTTGAAAATGAAGGGGTGAGAAAGAAGGAAGCTGTGAAAAACTAAAGAGTGCTTCTCATCAATATTAAATAAGGAAAGACATCAACTTATTTGTGGGTACTCTGGCAAAACCTGTAAGATCAGAGGGACACAGCAGACAAGCAAACAAGACTTGTATGGCTGAAACAAGAAGAGCAGTACTTTACATGGGAGATAAAAATACTTGCTTGGAAAGAGGCAATTATGTAAAGATGCAAGACTAACTAATTAGCCAAATTAACAATGAAAAAGGAAGTCTGGAAATTCAGCTCTTTCTTAAATTTTAATCTTTCTGTCTGTACAGAACTTAACATTTCTCTCTTGTGAAAGCAGTACACTGCAGCAGCTCATCTCCAACTAGGTGGCTCTGGCAGACAGGAAAAATGGCTTATGGCTGGTGTCCTTGCCTTTAGCTTGCTCAGTGAGTATGTGATAAGTGACTCTGTGACAGGCTGCTGGCTTACATATTGGATGTGTCAGTGTATGTCTTGACAACTTGCAAGTGGTTCTGGATTGAGAGGTCAAAGAGCATAACAGAATCCATAAAAACATCTGTGAATTTAGTGGGGACAAGTGACATGCTGCCTCTCCAGTCTAGACAGGGGGTCGGCAACCCGCGGCTCCGGAGCCGCATGCGGGTCTTTCATCCCTCTGCTGCGGCTCCTTGTGGCTTTGAAAGTAAATGAATATTTAATTTAAATGTATTTTTTCAGTTTGTTAGTTTTTAAAATGCAATTCTTAATTTGAAGATTATGGTGAACTTGTAACATTAAAATAAAACGTGTTTAATTTTTTTTTTTTTTGGTTGCTCAAAATATGCGTCACACTCGTCGATGTGCAACACCCGCCGGCACGTGCAGGCCTTGATTATATATATTTATGCACGTAGTGTTGCCAACACGGTGACTTTCTCGCTAAATCTGGTGACTTTCCAAATCCTCTTGGCGACTAGCGACAAATCTAGTGACTCTTTCTGGTGTTACTGGAGACTTTTCTGGTGTTTTGGAGACTCTGATGTGAAAACACGTATCGTTCTGCAGTTACCATCGTCAGCGAGCAGCGGTGCTGCCGTGAGCTCCCAAAGCGCTCACAGGCGGTCAGGAGTCTGGTCAGCAGTCCCAGCTGCAGTCAGCAGGATAGCCAGACAGCATTTTTACTTTGCTGCAGGTGGATAATTTAAGTTTGGCTTTCTATTTCATAAATATGAGGAGGACTCAAATCGGCATTGAGTATTTTATTTGAAAGTAACCTTCAACCCAGCGACTTTTTTTCAGAGTTCAAAATGTTTTTGTTGAATACAGAAATAAAATTTCATTTTCTCTGTAGTCATTAATTTTTACTAATGCAACACACTAAATTTTTTTATACATAGCATTAACGTTAAAACAATATATGCTATCTGTGTTGTCTTCATTTTAGATGTCAAAATGGTTTTGTGGCTCCCAGTGTTCTTTTCTGTGGGAAATGGGTCCAAATGGCTCTTTGAGTGTTGAAGGTTGCCGACCCGTGGTCTAGACGGATAAGAAACAGGCAAACAGCTGCATTTTCACCATTTTTTCCTATTAAGCAGTTGCAAAATGTATCTTCGCTATGGGCGCATGTGGCCAAAAGCAACTAGAACATTAAAAGGCAATGATATTTTCCTTTCTCTATGCAAAAGTGAACTAATTCAGTTCGGAGAAGAACATTATATTTATGTCTAATCTTTTGGAAATCTAAAGTTACTAGAATTGTTCCACACTAACATAATACATTTACACCAAACATGGGTCGCATGCATATGATGCTGATGCTTTTGTTGCATACTGTGACGTCAAACTCCGTCTCCTTCTGTCTACATGCAAACGTATAGACTGAGTTTTTCTAAATGTCCACTTTGGCCGGAGTTTTCAGATATGTTCGTTGTCTGTGAATTGTAGCTTCGTCTATGTGTAAACCAAAGGCCCAAACGCATTGAAGCATCATCGTTGTTGCTGAGGTGGTACTGCCTTATATGGATTTTTCATACAGCTACTATATGTGCAGAAAGTATGTCTAAGAGCAGTGTATACAGCGAACCCTCCATCAAAGAAATATGGATCTTGAATCTTGCAGCTGGGTGAGGATTTGCAGTGCAGAATATCAGAGAAGTCATGCTGGGAACTTGAACTTTTTTGTGGAAAATCTTTAAACAAATTGGGAGATTTATCACTTTTCCCTTCAGTGAAGACCTTTTCTAGAGCCAGGTGGTCATTAGAGAGAATACTGTTTACGCATACAAGAAAGAGTGTCAACATTCAGCAGTTATGGTTATGGGTTGGTTCGCCCCACTAACAGAAAGCAACATCTTATTCATCCTTACTGGAGTTTGGTCATGCAGACTTTTACGGGTTGATTGATAAATGTCCACCTCTGTAATGCAACTCAAGATGACGGATATTTGTGCTGCTCAAACCACTGAAAATTGATATTTGACAAAGTACTAGTTTTATATATTCTTTCACATTCTGAGTACCACAAACAGCACCACTGCGCTGCACCGTCCTTGTTAAAGGGCACACAGCACTCGCAATTGTACAGCTTGAATCTTTGATCTTCCACTGAGGGCACAGTCTAACTGCTAATACACACTCGTGGTCCCTACTTTCCAATTCATCCTCCAGACTTCAAAGAAAAGCACACACACTACCGAAACATAATTATGAGTTATTTTGAGGGTAATAATGAAACGATAACACCCACATAACCAGGATTTGTGTGTCCATTTTGCCCGTACCTGATTTCCTGGGGGAACTGTGCATTGGTCACCAGGAAACTGGAGATGCAGTGGACGTGGAGGAGGCGAATGAAGGCGTTAATTTCGGGGTACATGATTGGCTCTCCCACCAAGGAGAGGGCACAGTGCTTGACTGACAAGCCTTCTTCGTACCTCTCAGGCTTCACTCCAGGAACACCTGAAGGGAGAGAGGGGTCAGTGGCTGAGGAGATGACGGTTTTGAAGTAATTTCCGCCCCATGAAACATAAATCAAATAACAGTTTGAGGTCAGCTTTTGAAATGAGGTCAAACTGAGTAATTACATGCAACCAAACAGGCGAAAAAAAGAGACATGCAGTGCTCATGAAAGATGAGGAGAGGAGAGGATATGCAAAAGGAGAGAATGAGCTAGAGGAGAGGTTTGGGTTAAGCCCTGAGCCCAGTCCCTCTTTGGTTTTGGGCTGTCAAACTATTCAGTTTATCTACCAGCTCTGACACCAGGGTGCAATAGAGCAGAAGGTAAACAGGATAAACTAATGAACTACTAAATAATATAGATATATAAAGAGAGTAACAGCTGACAATTAAAAAAACAAAAAAAACAAACACAATCCAACAATCATCAGTAGAAAAGTCAGAAAATTTTGCTGCAAATTAAACCGATTGTCTTCCTAAAAACTCTCAGTTTCCGTGAGTTATTCCAAAGGAAATGACCAACCAATGTGTTAAAATCAAATCATAAATTTTATATCTAGGACAACCAAAATAAGAAAAATGAACAAAACCGCTTGGGACATGACACTGAAAAAGAGCAGGAGAGATGAAGTGTGTCTTTATGTAAATTTGAGGGTATGTGGAATCTGTGATTTGATCAAGTCTGCTTCGGGGATTTGTTGGGGATGTTTTCTGCCGACAGCATTAGGTATTGTAAAGCTGTATGACATTGCGAGAATGTGCGGTAAAGAGATTAAACAAAGGGTAAAAGCTTAGGGAAACGTTACATACACTGTCACAGGAGTTTAATGTAATACTGTTGTAGCCGCAGCAGATGCCATTTAATCTCACAGCAAATGCAGCGAATCTTAATTAAATAGAACTTTGGACTGTTGCCTTTGTATGGTTTATGAAGCCGACTATAAATTATTGATACGTTTGCATTTTCTATAGCTACAACCACATAAAGTAATTGTTGCTGAGCTACCTTTGAAGGACAACTTATAACAGCTGAAAAGACATCAAAAAGCCAACTGTTCCCCAGGAGAAATAAAACGTTGAAGTCTGTTCATAAAAGTCAGCAGAAGATGGCATGTAACTGAGAGGACAAATGTCTGAAGGCTCATTAAATACATACAGCAGTGTGCATGGGTTTTAGACACTACAATCAAAGTTACGATGTTTTTATTTGAAATAGAAATGAATCATTTCTATTTCTCCATTAATGAGGAAAATGCAGAAAACAGAAAAAAAAAAACCTCTTGGCTACACTTTTTTTTCAAGATAGTTTCAAAGACAGTTCTTCAAGTCTGTCTGTATGTTTGGGAATGTTGTTGTTGTTGTGCTGCACAGACTCTTTTAACTTTACTAATGTGGCCTTATGTAACATTCTTAGACAATGCCTTCCCTCAAGGTTGTTTGGAGAGCCTCTCTCTCGCGCTCTGAAATGAAGCACTCTTGACAAAAATTAAGTCTCCCGGTGAGGCAGCAGGGCTCTGTAGCAAATTGGATAACAATGGTTACCGAATTGAAGTAAAAGCCACAGACTTGGTTCAAAGGAAGATAAATGTTAAAGATGCTCAATGTTTGGATTTGACCTGCATTTTTTTTTTTGTCAAAACTGACACAGGTGAGTCTGAACTATCCCTTAGTGATGCTGCTATAGGCTTAGACTGCTGGGGGACTTCCCATGATGCACTGAGCGCCTCTCTTCCACTCTCCTATTTCTATATATCATCACTGCATGTCTTAACTTTGTGTTCTAACTCTTTCATAGTTTGTGTTTTG